>NC_058083.1:127580446-127728244 GCF_014858855.1 Bufo gargarizans
TTTAGTGAAGGAGGATAGGGTCTAAATAGATAGAAATAGGCCTGGTAGCGTTCCTGTGTTGTAGGGGGTGTTTTATATGTAATGGGGAGGAGCCTAGTCAGGCCAATAACTCTCCCTGCGTGCTTGCCCTACTTGACCTAGTCTAGTCAGTGTAAATGCCTCAGTGGCTGTAGTCGCGGGACTTGTCCTTAGAAGGACGACCCCCAGCCTCAGGAACCTCGGGCTTATACTGTAGGTCCCTATACTCTTACCTCCCTATTAGAAATGTCCTGTGTCATCCTCCGACGCGTTTCGCCAGGTAGGAACTTGGCTCTTCAGGGAGAAAGGATGTCCAGGCGCCAGAAGCAGTGGCTGTGCACCTGTTTCGATCATGCGGCAGTGGCAATTTGATTGTGTTGTTGCGTCTTTTTTACGCGCGTCCACCCATATTCAAATTGACAATCGGTCACTGTGTGCACTGCGCATTGGTTACTGCCCCCCCACAGTTACCTGTCAAGTCTAAGCGGAGACGTACACAGCGAGGTGCCGCCTCCTGGATGGGTCGGCCTCGCTATGCTCCGCTGCTAGCCAGAAATGATGTGGTACTCGGGTGTGACTAGTTGTCATGGGTATCTCACACCGTGTCCCCGGCCGGCTCTCTGTGCAGCAAGGTTCTCGTTATGATCACTGCGTGTCATATTGGGCTCGGTTAGATTTAGAAAAGGAAATTAAAGTTAACACTCACAGAATTAAGGTTACATTAACCCTATCTATCTTGGATGTTATAGTGCGATTTCTAGATACTAAGGTATCTATGTTCACAAACTCGGCATTAGGTTTGCATACGTTTTACTTGTCAGGGTATGGGAACCCTAACCTGTACTGGCGCCTTTAATACATAGTTCTTGACTGGAATCATATGTTGTTACTTATTCATATATGGGGGTATATATTATCCAGTCCAGTCTACAGTGTATTCTTTTTTACAGTCAAAGACAGTGGACTGGTATAAAGGTAGACAGGATTTTTTATATATATATATATATAGGGATAGGCAGTTTACTCAGTTAGTTGGTAAGGCAAATAGATGGACCTGCCTTCTATATATATGGTTTGTGTTTTTACTACAGGAAGGGCTTATACGAGAACCCCAGGGAATTGAAGGCCACACGCACCCTTGTTGATTTGATGGAGGAAGGTGAGAGAGATAGAGCAGAGGGTCTCTTCACTGAGTTGAAATTAAAAAGTACCCAGATGCCACCATCTCTACCAGACTCAAGTGTGTCCATATTCTATAAACTAGTTTCCAGGGATCTGGAACTAATTAATACGGTCAGGGGAATATCAAACATGAGTAAGAAAGAGCACAAAGCCCTAATGAGTTTAGAAAAGGACCGGAATCTAATTATACAACCCTCAGACAAGGGAGGAAGCCTAGTTATAATGGATCAGGATTTATACAAAAACATGTGCCTAGATATCCTGAAAGATAGGGAATCATATGAAATCCTACTACAAGATCCTGGCCCTCTTTTTCTCTCAGAACTGAGGCAAATTGTAAATAAGGGACTGAGGGATAAAGTAATTGACCAGACAGAACTGGACTTCCTTCTCCCAAAATACCCGGTCACGGCTACTTTCTACTCTACACCCAAGATTCACAAGGGCACTACACTCCTGAAAGGGCGCCCGATTGTATCAGGGGTAGGCAGCCTAGGGCAGAACATAGGCATCTACATTGATAAAATTATAAGACCATTTGTGGAGACACTACCGTCCTACATACGCGATACATCTGATCTCCTATTGAGACTCAGTGGCGTGTGTATGGACGATCAAACTATGTTTGTGTCCATAGACATTGAGGCCCTATATAGTTCGATTAAACACAACCTAGGCCTCAAGGCAGTGGAAAGCTACCTATCCATGAGGGACAAAAGACGGTCTCGACATAATCAATTTATACTTGGTCTATTGAACTTCAGCCTCACCACGAACTATTTTATCTTTGATGATCGCTACTATCACCAGTTCAGGGGCACTGCAATGGGCAGTTCTTGTGCGCCGTCGTACGCAAATTTGCTCCTGGGCTGGTGGGAAGCCAACGACATTGGCTCAGAGAGGATGGACAAGTGGCAAGATATGATAGTTCTGTGGCTGAGGTTCAGAGACGATATCTTTGTACTGTGGAGAGGGACTGCGGACTCCTTTGCGGAATTTATGGAGATGATTAATGAAAATGCTCTGGGTCTTAGGTTTACATCTGAACACAGTCATCACTCACTACCATTTCTAGATGTGTTAATAGAAAGAGGCCCAAATAACAATATAATCACCTCCGTTTACCGTAAAAAGACAGCTACCAACAGCTTGCTCCACTGGGAGAGCGCCCATCCTTATGCCCTATGTAAGGGCATACCCAAGGGTCAGTACCTTAGACTCTGGCGCAATTGATCCACCATGATTTTTTTTAAAGTGAAGCAAGGGATCTAAGGTACAGATTCAGGGAAAGAGGATACCCTGATGGAATACTGTGAGTAGCCTATGAGGCAGCATGTTCAGAGAATAGAGATATGCTCCTCATACCAAAGAAAAAGAGGACGGACTCTATTATGCCCTTGAACACTGCTCACATCATAGGGACCTTTAATAATGCCCATCAAGAGGTTAGACAGGTGCTATCAAAGTACTGGGACATACTTAAAACAGACTCTGACCTGGAGGACATAATAGGACCATATCCCTTGATAACATACAGCCTCAAAGATAGACTGGTTAACAGCCACTATCAGCCCCCCACTAACCCTGGTAATTGGCTGTCAATGAAGCCTACTGGTACTTTCAAGTGCGGTAGATGCACGGCGTGTAGCCAGGTACTGAAAACCAAGACATTCACGTGCTCACATACAGGCAGAGAATACGCCATCCGTGACTATGTGAATTGTCTAACCATGGGTGTAGTGTATCTGGCACAATACTCCTGCCCCCTTGACTACGTAGGCAAAACAAAGAGAGAATTCAGGCGACGGATTAGAGATCACTATAATGATATTCAAAATAAAAAGGACACATCAGTGGCACGGCATATTAATCACCTGCCTTAAATTTATAGGTACCCAATATGTCCCTAAGCCAAGGAGGGGAGGAGACTGGGACAAAATGATCCTGAAGGCAGAAACAAGGTGGATCTACAGACTGAAATCTGTAACACCAAATGGCCTAAATGAATATCTCTCGTATAAGCCCTTCCTGTAGTAAAAACACAAACCATATATATAGAAGGCAGGTCCATCTATGTGCTTTACCAACTAACTGAGTAAACTACCTATCCCTATATATATAAAAACAATCCTGTCTACCTCTATACCAGTCCACTGTCTTTGACTGTAAAAAAGAATACACTGTAGACTGGACTGGATAATATATACCCCCATATATGAATAAGTAACAACATATGATTCCAGTCAAGAACTATGTATTAAAGGCGCCAGTACAGGTTAGGGTTCCCATACCCTGACAAGTAAAACGTATGCAAACCGATGCCAAGTTTCACAAACCAATGCCGAGTTTGTGAACATAGATACCTTAGTATCTAGAAATCGCACTATAACATCCAAGATAGATAGGGTTAATGTAACCTTAATTCTGTGAGTGTTAACTTTAATTTCCTTTTCTAAATCTAACTGAGCCCAATATGACACGCAGTGATCATAACGAGAACCTTGCTGCACAGAGAGCTGGCTGGGGACGCGGTGTGAGATCCCCATGACAACTAGTCACGCCCGAGCAGGGGAGCACCCAGGAATTTTGTCTAGGGGGGGTCCGAAAGGCAAAAAAATGTGGCATGTGTAGTGCGCTGTGCTACTTCAATTTTTCAAAGCCCCCTTTATATTTAAAACTGCAGGGAGGGGGTGTAGTGTGTTGTGCTGATTCTTTTACTTGGCGATCCTAAAAGCTCAGCAGGAAATCAATAATTTTTTGGCCCCGCCCATTATTAAAAGCCCCTCCTACATATAATAGGCCACTCCCAACAAACACTGTACAGCTGACATAGTTGCGGCCTGTCTCTACACACCATATGGAGAGAGGGGGAGGGTCTGTCCTGGCTGCACTGCCTGCTTCACATTATACAATAAACAGCAGACTACAGCCAGAAAGCTCCTCCGCTCTCCTCCCTCCCCAGACCCTGCTCAAGGCCTGTGGCCCCCCCCACCATCTGCCACCCGCCCGTGGACTGCTGCCCCCTTTGGCCGTCCTCACCTAGCTCTGAATCCTCCTTCTGCAAATGGCAGGGGGAGGACCCGGAGCATCTTATCTCCTACATAGCGCCTCATACCTCTTACATCCAGTGATGTCACCTTTGTTGTAGACGTTCTCTTTCCTCATCTTCTCCATTCTGACCAGACCGCCATGAAGATTTTTCAGCCATCTCCCGTCTCTGCAGAGATTAACAAACAGACATTAGTTTCCCACATTTCCATCATCTTCTGAACACCCTTTCCTGCCACCCCCAATACTGTGCCCGCTGTGCCCCCAATACTATACTGCAGAAACAGTCCCCCTGGAAATACTACTACCACACAGATAGTGCCCCCTTCAACAATTATTGGCACACAGTGCTCTAAATAAATAACTGCGCCCAGACACTAATAGTATAAAGATAATGTCCCCCAAAAATTATTGTGCTAAGCTGAAACGTGGCAGGGTGCCCCCAAAGTAACAGGGCTCCCCAAAATAGAAATAATTCTCTGCCAGAGCACACTTAGTAGTAATAATGCCCCTATAGTGCCCATACTAGTAATCATGTTCCTCATAGCCCCCCAGTATTAGCAAAGCTCCGCATAATACCTCCTAGTACTAATAATTCTCCCTACAATATGACAGTACATGAAATACCCCCGCTTAGTGCCCGCTGTTGAGCTAATGTCCCCATAATGTATGCCAGTATAAAATACCCCTATATAGTGCCCCAGTAAATGCCCTCATAGTGCTCCTCTCCCCCTTCCCCATAGTGTCCCCCATAATATGCCAGTAAAAAATGCCCCTTCCAAGTGCCACCATATGCCCCAATAGTGCTCCTCTCCCCCATAGTGCCTACCATAATGTGCCAGTAAAAAATGCCCCCTTAGTGCCACCAGATGCCATAATGCCCCCATAATGTGCCAATAAGAATAAAGGCCCCTTAGTGCCCCCAAATAATGCCCCTATAGTGCCACCAGATGCCCCATAGTGCTCCTCTCCCCCATAATGTGCCAGTAAGAAGTGCCACCCAAAAAAAAAGTACCACCAGATGCTCCATAGTGCCGTTCTCCCCTTTAGTGCCCCCATAGTGCCGTTCTCCCCTTTAGTGCCCCCATAGTGCCAGCTCCCCTTTAGTGCCCCCATAGTGCCGTTCTCCCCTTTAGTGCCCCCATAGTGCCAGCTCCCCTTTAGTGCCCCCATAGTGCCGTTCTCCCCTTTAGTGCCCCCATAGTGCCGTTCTCCCCTTTAGTGCCCCCATAGTGCCGTTCTCCCTTTTAGTGCCCCCATAGTGCCAGCTCCCCTTTAGTGCCCCCATAGTGCCGTTCTCCCCTTTAGTGCCCCCATAGTGCCAGCTCCCCTTTAGTGCCCCCATAGTGCCGTTCTCCCCTTTAGTGCCCCCATAGTGCCGTTCTCCCCTTTAGTGCCCCCATAGTGCCGTTCTCCCTTTTAGTGCCCCCATAGTGCCAGCTCCCCTTTAGTGCCCCCATAGTGCCGTTCTCCCCTTTAGTGCCCCCATAGTGCCAGCTCCCCTTTAGTGCCCCCATAGTGCCGTTCTCCCCTTTAGTGCCCCCATAGTGCCAGCTCCCCTTTAGTGCCCCCATAGTGCCGTTCTCCCCTTTAGTGCCCCCATAGTGCCGTTCTCCCCTTTAGTGCCCCCATAGTGCCAGCTCCCCTTTAGTGCCCCCATAGTGCCGTTCTCCCCTTTAGTGCCCCCATAGTGCCAGCTCCCCTTTAGTGCCCCCATAGTGCCAGCTCCCCTTTAGTGCCCCTATAGTGCCGTTCTCCCCTTTAGTGCCCCCATAGTGCCAGCTCCCCTTTAGTGCCCCCATAGTGCCGTTCTCCCCTTTAGTGCCCCCATAGTGCCAGCTCCCCTTCAGTGCCCCCATAGTGCCGTTCTCCCCTTTTGTGCCCCCATAGTGCTGTTCTCCCCTTTAGTGCCCCCAGAGTGCCAGCTCCCCTTTAGTGCCCCCATAGTGCCGTTCTCCCCTTTAGTGCCCCCATAGTGCCAGCTCCCCTTTAGTGCCCCCATAGTGCCGTTCTCCCCTTTAGTGCCCCCATAGTGCCAGCTCCCCTTTAGTGCCCCCATAGTGCCAGCTCCCCTTTAGTGCCCCTATAGTGCCGTTCTCCCCTTTAGTGCCCCCATAGTGCCAGCTCTCCTTTAGTGCCCCCATAGTGCCAGCTCCCCTTTGGTGCCCCCATAGTGCCAGCTCTCCTTTAGTGCCCCCATAGTGCCAGCTCCCCTTTGGTGCCCCCATAGTGCCAGCTCCCCTTTGGTGCCCCCATAGTGCCAGCTCTCCTTTAGAGCCCCCATAGTGCCAGCTCCCCTTTGGTGCCCCCATAGTGCCAGCTCCCCTTTGGTGCCCCCATAGTGCCAGCTCCCCCCCTCCAAAAAAACAACAACAAAAAATACACTGATACTTACCTCCAGCAGCCTCTTCCGGTCTGTGTCCCTGCTGTGTGCTGCCCGGCTCAGGCAGCACGATGATGACGTCATCGCGCTGCTAGAGCCGGCCTCTGATAGGCTGCAGGCATTAGTGCCTGCGGCCTATCAGAAGAACAGGGGAGGGACACGCCTCTCCCTCCCCTGCTCTGCCGCAGCACAGCCATCTATATCGCTGTCCTAAGGACAGCGATATAGATGCATTAGATATGGAGATGAGCGCTTCCACAATGGAAGCGCTCATCTCCTACGGCCCCCCACCACCGCCGCCGCAAATGCCCGCAATTTACATCCAGGGCCGCGCCGCCTGTGGTGCGGCCCTGGAGGATGAAAAAAAAAAATTTGGGCTGGTTGTTCTAGGGGTGGTCCAGACCCGCTGGACCCCCCCTGTAGGTGCGCCACTGCGCCCGAGTACCACGTCATTTTCGGCTAGCAGTGGAGCATAGCGAGGCCGACCCATCCAGGAGGCGGCACCTCGCTGTGTATGTCTCTGCTTAGACTTGACAGGTAACTGTGGGGGGGAGTAACCAATGCGCAGCACACACAGTGACCGATTGGTCTATTTGAATATGGGTGGACGCGCGTAAAAGAGACGCAACAGCACAATCAAACCGCCACTGCTGCATGATCGAAACAGGTGCACAGCCACTGCTTCTGGCGCTTGGACATCCTTTCTCCCTGAAGAGCCAAGTTTCTACCTGGTGAAACGCGTCGGAGGATGACACAGGACATTTCTACTAGGGAGGTAAGAGTATAGGGACTTACAGTATAGGCCCGAGGTTCCTGAGGCTGGGGGTCGTCCTTCTAAGGACGAGTGCCCCGACTACAGCCACTGAGGCATTTACACTGACCAGACTAGGTCAAGTAGGGCAAGCACGCAGGGAGAGTTATTGGCCTGACTAGGCTCCTCCCCATTACATATAAAACACCCCCTACAACACAGGAACACTACCAGGCCTATTTCTATCTATTTAGACCCTATCCTCCTTCCCTAAATAGCGCAGGAGTTCACTTTACTCCACTGTCTCATTTATTTAAATTAAATAAATAAAAGTTAAATCTTAACTTAAATACAACAAGGCACACTCAGTACAGAATATACACTTTTTGAGACTACTGAGAGTAATTATTAGTGGGTCTGCCTAACTAAGACACCAACTATAAACATATGAATAGTTGAGAATTTCTTTATAGTGTGGATAGGTACCATGGCGCAATTTGATGAATATGTGGAATATCTGAATATGACCAATCACATGAACATGCAATTTACCAGTAAGATAGATATTGAGGAGTTGGAGTTTTTAGAGATGTTAAGGTTAGGGTAGGAGATAGCAATCTATGTATTACTGTCTATAGGAAACCCACTTTCACAAATTAACTCTTGCACTATGGTAGCTTCCACCTGCCCCATGTGAAATTGGCAGTCCCGTATGGACAGTTCATGCTCCTTAGAAGGATAATAGCTGATAAGGATGAGTTAATTGAACAATCTAAGGAGTTAAAAAGATTTTGTTTGCAGAAAGGTTACCCAGATAATGTTTATGCTTATAGGAAAGCCCTTGCACGAGAACGAGGGTACCTCATTAAACATAAACAGATTAAAGGTAAAAACAAGAGTGAGAGATTGTTTTTTTTTTTCTATTAGTTACACCAGGATGGCTCCTTTTTTTTTAAAAAAAAAGCAATTTTTAAACAACTGGCATGTAATGGCCCAGGATGAATCCCTAAAGGAGAAACCCCAATTTAATCCCATTACTGTATCATTTTTAGGAGGAGTATCACTATTAAGGATTTTGTAGTAAGAAGTCGCTTCCAAGAAGAGGACTTGAATTGGATAGGGAAGTATAGCCCATAAAGTAATTATCGTTGTGGGCATTGCTCCATGTGTAGATTTAGGTGCAGACTAGTGTTGATCGAGCACCAAGGTGCTCGGGTGTTCGGGTGCTCGGGTTGAACACCTTGGGATGCTCGGGTGCTCTACCAAGCACCCGAGCACAATGGAAGTCAATGGGAGAACCCAAGCATTAAACCAGGCACCCTCTGCTCTGAAGAGGTGAGGGTGTCTGTTTCATAGGAAAAGGTCAAAAATTTATGGAAACACCACAGAAATGGTTCGGGAACAGCATGAGGAGGATGTCTGGATGCATCTTGGACTCCCAGGTTGCTGCTGGGAAAGATGTTGTCCGGGTAGTACACCACTTTTACAGACTGACACTAATACGCACAAAACCGAAGATAAAATCGATTTTAGAGGAAAAATTGTTAGGAAAAATTATTTCCTGTATATTTACTTGTATATAAAGTGCAAGCGCTGCCAAATATTACAAGGAAGAGGCATCTCCGATACAACCCTTTATATCACATAATGGAGGGCCTCATTCACATTGTGGTGCACTTGTTTTGTTAGTGGGACTCCTACACTCATAAAGCCTATGCACTAAGTGAAAGGGCTTCCAAAAATTACAAGGAACCGGCACTCCAATACACCCTTTATTACACATAAAGGAGGGCATCATACACCCTTGAAAAATTATGATTGATGGCCTGCTAGTGACCCTCAAAAACATTAGGAGCAAGTGCCTGGTGACATCAGGTTGAGGGTGCTGGCGGGGTGTTATGAAACTGTCCCAGGCTTTGGAGAGTGTTGCCCTGCCTCTGTTGGAACTGCTGTGTGTTCCCCTTGTCTCTCCTCCTCGGTTGCCCAAGAAACTACCTATTCTGCCGCCAGCGTTGTCCGCTGGAAATTTTTGGAGCAATTTTTTCTGGTATTGCACCATTTTGCTCGTCCTCTCCAGAGATGAGAAGTTCTCTTTGTAGACAGGGTCGAGAAGGGTGAACAACCAGTAATCAGTATTGTCCAAAATGCGTAAAACGCGTGGGTCACGTGAAAGACAGCCTAACATAAAGTCAGCCATGTGTGCCAGAGTCCCAACAGGCAAGACTTCGCTGTCGTCATCAGGAGTATGACTCTCAATCTCCTCATCCTCTTCCTCCTCTTCTGCCCATCCACGCTGAACAGATGGAATTAAACTTTTATAGGTACTACCCTCTGTAGCGGAGGCAACTATCTCCAGCTCTTCCTCCTCCTCATCATCATCCAATTTGCGCTGAGAAGACGAACTGAGGGTGGCCTGGCTATCACCCTGTGTAATGTCTTCCTCATTTCCACCTCTTCCACATGAAAAGCGTCATACTTAATTGTGAGCAGCGAGCGTTTCAGTAGACACAGAAGTGGGATGGTGACGCTGATAATAGCGTTATTGCTGCTCACCATCTGTGTTGATTCCACAAAGTTAAACTGGAACTTTCTACACACGTGCTATGAGTTTGGTCCTCAAATCATAAGAAGAGTTGGAGTTTAGAGACTATATGGTATAATACTTTTGCTCAGGACGATTTTTTATTTTTTTATGCATTTTATCAAATCTTATTGATTTTTATATTTGATTATAGATTGACATTGGTCCATATGTGAACTCTGGATTTTATTGTATGGAGTTTCATTGCTGTTTTTTGTCAATTGCACATTAAATTATACTGTTTGGTTCCAAGTATTAGTGATTGCCCAGCTTTTTGTATACATTTTTTTAACTATGTGCTTGATCTGCTAATTTAGTCTGAAATGTTGATGATGGGACTATTTGCATGAATGTTCCAACAATCAAGTGATCAACCCAGTTGAGGCCAATGTTAACCATAAAGGGTTAGCCTTTTTTTTAAGATCAGAATAAACCTTGTATGCAGAATACAATTAAAGCAGTAAGCAGTTTACTGTGCTATCCTGTTTGTGTACCTCCTATTCACTGCTTAGAGCTTTGAAACAGAGTTGCTCAGTCAATTTGGCTGTATCCATAACTTCTCCTGTAGCTGTTTACGAGGGTTATTCCAATCCCAGCTATGGGAATAACCTTTTGAGTGTATGGCCAGCTTAAGGCTGGGTTCACACGGGCGTGTTCGGATTAGGTCCAGATGCGTCCCAGTGTATTGTGGCAAACCCGCGCGAGTAGGTACGCAATTGCAGTCAGTTTTGACTGCGATTGTGTTCTGATGTTCAGTTTTTATCGCACGGGTGCAATGTGTTTTGCACGCGCGTGATAAAAAAAAGACTGTGGTACCCAGACCCGAACTTCTTCAAAGAAGTTCAGGTTTGGGTTCGGTGTTGTGTAGATGTTATTATTTTCCCTTATAACATGGTTATAAGGTAAAATAATAGCATTCTGAATACAGAATGCTTAGTAGGTGGTCAATTGAGGGTTAAAAAATAATAAATGAACTCACCTTCTCCTCTTGATCGCGTAGTTGCCGATCTCTTCTTACTTCTTTAATGATGAGCTGCCAGCTAAATGACCTGTGGTGACGTCAGATCACATGCTCCAATCACATGGTCCATCACAGTCCATCACAGTACAGAAGTGATGGTGCATCACAGCTCCAAAAGACAGTACAGAATAAGAAAACTGGGCCAGTTCTGTACACTGTTCCAATCTGGTTACACAGAAGATTGCATGCGCCAGGCATAGCCCACAGTCCGGGTAGGACTGAACCTAGTTGTTCAGACGGCATGTCTCAGTTTACAGATTAAATTCAGCCTGGCACAGCACATGGAAAAATTGCTCCAACATATTGATACTGAACTGGCTGCTACTGCTGTGGCTTCTGTTGCTTGTAGTAGTAGAAATGGTACGAGGTGAGTGACTCAGCAAGGATCAGAGAGGGACATCCTGGTCAGACAAGTGGGTAGCAGGCATTTGCTTGACGAACGCTGCAGCACACAGCATACACATTATATTCTGGTATTAAATCAATTTGGCCTCCGTTTGGCATCAAGAAAGCATTCCCCCATTTTGATTTGATAGCAGTTATCTAGAAACATGGTTATCCAGTAACCATCAGATTGCTTCATGTGAACGATACCCATTAGTATGTGATAGGGCCGGTTCTAGGTGAAATGGGGCCCTGGGGTGAAAAACAATAAAGGGCTCCCCCGCCCCCCCCCCCCCCCATGACACTTGCTGACTTTAACGTCCCATATAAATTTGTGGACGTTCATACAGAAGAAACTGTATATTGTGTGGCACAGTGCATGCTATATGTGTAAAACAAACATATTTCACATGAAAACTTACAATTTTTGGCTTGGCCCTTGGGGATCTCGGACGCCGCTTCAACACTTTGGCTGGGGGGCTCAGTGGAGCTGATGTGTTTTACCCTAATGAGAAAGATTTCATAATAAAGATTTGGAGCAGGAGCAGAGAGATAGCAGAGCGGGGAGAGGCTGGTGCTGCTACTAGGGGGTCATACTATGGGGGAGTAATAAAGCCCACCATAATGCCCCCCCAGTAGAAATAATTCTCCTTATAATGTGACAGTGCAAAAAATACCCCCTTGTAATGCCCCCAGTTGAGCTAATGTTCCAAATAGTGCCCCCATAATGTGCCAGTATAAAATACCCCTATATAGTGCCCCCAGTAAATGCCCCCATAGTGCTCCTCTCCCATCTCACTCCTAGTGCCCCCTATAGTGTAGCAGTATAAAATGCCCAATATATAGTGCCCCAGTAGATGCCCTCAGTGTCCCCCATATACCCCTTCTTAGTGCCTCCCGTAGATGACTCTATAGTACTCCTCTTCCCCCTTCCCCATAGTACCCACCATAATGTGTCCCAGTATAAAATGCCCCTATACAGAGCTCCCATATAAAATACCTGTACTTTGTGGCTTCAGTAGATGCCCCTATAGTGCCCACCAATAATGTGCCAGTAAGAAGTGCCCCCATAGATGCTCCCCAATCATGTGCCAGTGATAAGAGCCCCCCACCATCTTGTGCCTGTAGCCATAGCCCCCCATATCATGTGCCAGTAGTCAGAGCCCCCCTATCATGTGCCAATAGCCAGAGCCCCATGTGCCAGTAGCAGGAGGCCCCCCCCCCCATCATGTGCCAGTAGCCAGAGCCCCCCTATCATATGCCAGTAGCCAGAGCCCGCCCTCCCATCATGTGCCAGTAGCCAGAGCCCCCCTCATATCATATGCCAGGAGCCAGAGCCCCCCTCATATCATGTGCCAGTAGGCAGAACCCCCCCAGATATCATGTACCAGTAGCCAGAGGCCCCCCATATCATGTGCCAGTAGCCGGAGCCCCCTCATATCATGTGCCAGTAGCCAGAGCCCTTCCCCCCATCATGTGCCAGTAGCCGCCAGTATTGTACAAAAAAAAAGAAACACTTATACTTACCTCCATCACACAGTGATGCGATGCAGGCCTCTTCCGGCCTGTGTCCCGCGCTGTACGGCTCAGGCGGCACGATGACGTAATTGTGCCACCTGCACCGGCCTCTGATAGGCTGCCTAGTTGAGGCAGCCTATAAGAGGAACAGGGAAGTGACACACCTCTCCCTCCCCTGCCCCACAGCACAGCCATCTGTATCGCTGTCCTGAGGACGGCGATACAGATGACTATGGAGATGAGCGCTTCCACAATGGAAGCGCTCATCTCCCTTTGTGACTGTCCTCCCGCCGCTACCCCCACTTGCCGCCATGGGACCTTCAAAAATATAGTTAGTTGCGGGCCGGCGGGGGCCCCTAAGGACTTGGGGGCCCGGGGGCAATTTCCCCCCTGCCTTAATGGAAACGCCGGCCCTGGTAAGTGGGCATACAGCTGGACATTCTCACCAGCGTGTCCAAATACTCAGTTCCTTTTGACTCCATCCCACACTAAGATGATTGGTCATCATGGCCAGTGTTGTCATCATCATCAGCCTCAAACATCTGCCCAAACAACTCTTCCTCTTCCTGTTCCTCCTTCTCATACAGTGGTAGCTCCTCATCCTCCATTTCCTCCTCCATCTGACTTTCTCTGTGTGAGTCCTCAACAGCTACAGGGCAGCCATCAAAATGAGAGCTGCACATCAAGTCATTGCTGACTATCTTCTGATGTTCAGCAAAACCTTGTAGAGTGTCGGAAAGGACCTCTATCAGGTCTACATAATCACTTCGACTGCTCCTACCTGATCTCTGCCTGCTCAACAAATTTGGATGGAAACTGAAGAGCCTCTGTTGAGTGGAGGGATCAGGTAGGGGGTGGGGGTGGCGATTGTCCTGACCCGGTGCATGAGGGACAGGAGGGCTGGGGGTGGCGATCCTTTCCAGTTCCGCCTCAAGAGGTGGCTCAGGCACTCGAATTCTGCTGGCAGTCCTCTTGGGGGAAAAAAAGGAAAGTAAATAATTGTCCTTCAAATACAGCATCCAGGTTCTATGCTATAGCTACATTCTACTTTATGGAGATTGCCCAAAACAGAGGGGTAAAACGCTCCTCTGTCTAAGACAGCCCCTTACACTCAGAGGGACAGAACAGTTGTCCCTGCGACTGTAGGGGACTGCACAAAACAGAGGAGCCAAATGCTCCTCTGTCTCAGACAGTCCCTTACACTCAGAGGGAGAGGAAATCAAATGCTATTTCCATTATAATATATTTTTGATTTTTTTAAGTTACCTTCTCAGCGCCAGCGTCCGTCTTAGGAACCCCAAGGCCTCGGTATACATATATGGAGGCTTTGAGGTTGCTCTGGAGACACTCGGGGCCTGAACCTCAAGGTTGTACTCTGTTTTGAAGCGGTCCCAGATCGATCGCCACTGAGTGATAACCTTTTTAACTGTGAAAAATAAAAAATAAAAATAAATTAAGCATGCGGTTAGTTTAACAACAATATGAATGTGTTAAAAATATATATTGGTTTACTTACCACATTTCCTTTGAGCCGCTGCAGAGAGATTCCCACAGGTGTCAACAAGTTGGGAAGTTATCTCCCTCCAAAGACGCTGGGTCCACTGATGGTCAGCATGGTGAGGCCCCATAAAGCAGTAAGCACCTCCACCAGTTGAATGAGTAGTTCGCTATCAATTTTAGGGACAACAAACCCCTCATCTTCCCTGGTGGAGTGTCTGGAACACTGTAAGAAAAAGAAAAACAAATTTTATTAAAAGTCCAAAAAACAAAAAAAATTACAAATAAAACTATGTTTCAGAAACTTACACATCCCAACCACCACGTGCTCTCCCATGAGCTCTGGAGGGAACTGGGGATCCTGCCTGGCGGCTCTAGGCGAAGGTTCCCAAGGGAAAAAAATAAATAAATAAAAAATCAAACCACACATTTTTTTAAGAGAATATATATACAGTATATATAACATGTATTAAATATTTATTTCAATAACATATTTTGGAGTACAGTAGATAAATTGTTTCCTGCCCACCACAAACTTTTTTTCGAAAATGCTGAAAACAAAAAGGGAGAAATATTACCATGGTCATGTTGTGGAAGTTCAACTAAATAAAATTAGTGTGAATTTGAGGAGCAGCAACAGATGTGAGACAAGTTGGCGGATAAGAGGCACGACTGAAAAAGTGTGGCACTTTGGCTGAGGAGAGGCAGATGGCGGATGATGAGAAGATGGGATGGGATAAGCAAGTGCTTTCAGCCACCCTCCAGTGCCATAAGCCCCCCAAGTGCCACCTGCCTCACAAGTGCCATATGCTCCCTTAAGTGCCAAATGCCCCCCCAAGTGCCACCTGCCCCCCCTTCATTCATGCCACAATTATCCCTACTAGCAAATCTGGTAGCCTCTTTGAAGGGCTTAACAAGTGGCACATGTTTGTGATGAGCTGCCACTGCCTGACCTTGAAACAACATATACTCTCGTGTGAGCTGGTCTGATGCATGATTAAATCAATTATCGCTTTATGCTGCTAGTAAAGACACTATAGCACATGAAGGGTGCAATTCCAGCAAGTTGGAACATCATTGATTCAGTGGTGCAATGGCACATCTTTTTGTCACTGCAAGTCCAGGAGGGTGTTCCTTGCCCCATAAGAATGGCTGAAATGCAAGGACAGTCTCTGGGACATGGTCAGCATCCTCTGTAAGTCAGTGTACTTTTTTTTTAAAATGTTGCAGGACTAAATTCATCACATGCTCCTTGCTCATTACAATCAAGCCTCGTTGCTAGGGTGCTGCGTTGTTGCTGCCGCATAAAGTACTGAACTAATGGGCCTGTGAAAGCTCCAGGTGTCCGCAGTGGCTTACAACTTGCTGTATAGTGACAATTCCAAACAATCGTGAACATTCTCCGCTACAGGATAACAGAAGGGGTGACTTTTTGGGAGAAATAATGGCTACCTAGGTATCTTCCTGTGAGCCTGAGCGCATGCCATTAGTTCCACCCCCAGCAACTTGACCAGATGGGAGTTAAGCTTGCACACTTCAGACTACTTTGTGCATGTTTACTGGCCACACATTCACTTATCGATAACTGACAATGGAGTTTGAGTGGGAGAAGCAGTACCTGATCATGATGATGGCAAGGACACTGCACTGCATGTGGTGGCAGTCTGGTTGCCACAAAGGAGTGCCCTTCCACATCAGATCATAATAGAAGCAGATTTGGCCCTGATTGTTTTTTGGGAGGTTCTGACCACCATACGTTTCCTCTATTCCTTATTGCCACCTCTTCTTCAAAAACCCTCCTCCTCTGATGTCACCTCCTCTTCAGCACCTGATATTGCTCCCAGGTCCTGTCGAACACACAATTATTATCAGTCTTCACCCTTTTCAACACTTTTATCAGACTGTAATATGTCATTGTGGGCTCCTTGGCCCCCATCCTGAATCTCTACTTTATATTTTCCCCAAGTGCTATTGTCGCTACTAGTGTTACCACTGTGGCTTTAAGTGTCACTACTACCACCACCACAGCTATGCACAGATTCCTCCACCCCCTAAACCTCTTCCTCATGGCAGTCCAAATGCTGACACATTCTACACAAGTCATTATCTTTCATAGGATGTGGTGTTTTGTTGCCTCTTCTAAGGAAAAAAGAAAGCACCCCACCAGTAGGGGGCAATCGAGACAGAGATGACTAAAATAAAAGGCTTTTCTGGGGTTTTTAGGAGGAGAATAAGGATGAATGCTATGAACCCTAGCTCCAAGGCACGATGTCAGACTAAGAGATGACCTCAATGTCATCCTGGTGTGACTGAGAGGAAAAGTGAGCACATCCAGTCTAACAATCTCATCCTTTTTGTCTACAATAATTATGTGGTGCCCATCAGAATCCAGAAAACTGGGACCTACTACTACTATTACTGGTCATATGGCTGTTGATACTACTGCTGTTTGCACTGCTACCCACATTCTGACCCTCGGATGATGAAGCATGGTTATTTTGGGTTCCTCTCATCCATTTACCAGAAATTTTATTATTAGGCCTATAAATGAAAATGTACAAGTTAGGTACACAGATTATTAAACCGTACGCTTTCAGTAAAGGCACTGCACATTGGTATTGACAATTTACAATGGTAATACAGTGTGTGGAATGATACTGCTTTATTAATATAGTTATTACAGTTTCGCATATTTATTAATAATGCACAGTATCTAGACACAATACAATGCGTTATCAGTTAATTGTTATATAAATGCTGTTATGGCAACACAACATGTTCAGTAGTAATGTATAGTAATATTGACGGAATGCAAAGTGTTATCAGTTAACTGTTATATAAATGCTGTTATTGCAGCACAACAGTTACAGTAATAATGCATGGTAATCTTGACGCAATGCAATAAATTAAAGGGGTTTTCCAGGATTTTAATATTGATGATCTATCCTAAGGATAGATCATCAATATCAGGTGCGGTTGTCGGAACCCTGCCGACCAGCTGGTTGATGAGAAGGCCATGCTCTGTGCAGTAGCAGCCTTCCCTTAATTGTTTACCTGCTCGCCATTGACATCGCAGTGGCGAGCAGGTGTAACTACAAGCCGTACCATTCACTCCAATTGGACAGCTTGTAATTATGCGATGTTGATGGCAAGCAGCTAAACAATGACGGAAAGGCAGTGTGGCCTTCTCTTCAACCAGCTGATCGACAAGGGTGCTGTTGTCGGAATGCTGCCGATCTGATATTGATGACCTATCCTGAGGATAGGTCATCAATATTAAAATCCTGGAAAATCTCTTTAAGGGTTAATTGGGATATAAATGCTGTGATTGCAGCACAACATGTTCAGCAATAATTCTGGTATCTTTGCACAATACAATACGTTAATGGTTTTCTGGTATATAAATGCTGTCAGGGCAGCACAACTCAATCAGGAATAATGCACACAATCCTGACGCAATACAATACCTTAACGGTTAACTGGTATATAAATCCTATATTATTATTGCAGCACAGTACGTATTCACTAATATTGTACGATATGATTTTTAGAGAAAAACAGGAAGCATTTACTCAGCAGTTACATACATATACAATAAAATATGAGTTTCTTGTAGGATTTTGTAATACTGAACTCTCCAGCAAGCCGCATGAGATATGTGACCAGCCCCACACTCTCTGTGCTAAGCTTTACCTGGTAAAATTCTAAAATCTACCAAAGTATATGTCCGATTCTCTCCATATAGTGGACCTATAGTGGTTCTAGTAGCTGGCTTGAATCTGCCATAGTTTTTTGGCAGACCGAGCCACAAAGCTGAGAACAGAATGGCATCTGGTTCATTCAGAACAGAAGAACCTGGCTGAATACTGTCCTCTGATTGGCTGATCAGGCTGTCTGTCAGCCTCTGAACCAATCAGGGCAAGCCCTCCCCGCTCCATCTCATTGTCATGTGATTCTCCTTTTTGTCTTTCTTCCTGTTATTTTCCCTGCCAATTCTCAATTTTTGCGCAATTGGTCCAAAGCAAATCGCCAAAACTTTGGATTTGTTTGGCAGACAAATTTTTGTAAATTTTCAAACAAATCTTATTCATTTAGTATCAATTTGCTCATCTCCTATTAGGTGTACCTAATATCTAATGTAAATACAATTCTTGCCCAATTCCTCAGGTTTCAAACTACCAGTGAATAATGTTCCTCTTACAGACTTTGTCATCAAATAAATTTAAAATGCCACAAACCTAAAGTGAAAAAGAGCAGTTGGAGAAAAAGTATTTTGGACATGCCAATAAATTAATGATACATTATTAAGGCATGATTGGAAATATTGCAATTTTTCACAGCTGTCAGTTTAAATATAAAAGCATCAGCACATTAAACTAGTTACTGCTTTTTCATAATTGAGACTTTAGCTCCTAGCTGTGCCCTGCAGCTTTTCATTAATCACCAGGACTGAAGTTCAAACACAATGACAGCTTAGGAGGCATTAAATGGGCAAAGTATTTTTCAGGTACAGCTAAGAAAGGTCCTTTAGTCCTATAATCCTCAGCTAATTGTTTTTCGGTCCCTAAACAAAATCTGCTCATGGCGTCTCCTAGTGACCGAATTAGCAGCAGGTTTGATTATCTTTTATCTTTATGAACCCTGTAGCAAAGAATACTGTGTAACCATGTACACAATGTCCACTGCATACATTATAATACAAAGAAATATAGAATCTAATGTGCAGTTACTGCAAGCCACACATATAACCCAATGTTTGTATAACAACAACAACAAAATAACAGTTTTTAATATTCGTGGCTTTCACCATTTCCTGACAAAATACAAAAAAAAAAATTAATAGAAGATTATTATTTGTTTCATTTTTTTGCGATTTGACGTTGTGGACTGTAGTTTAATGGATGTGTCAAAACACTCTTTGCTTTCATGTAACAAATTATCAAGTGCATTGAGGTTCATTAATTATGTCATCTAATTGGATTGAGGCAGGTGCAAAATACCTCAGATGAAGTGGACACTGGCGGAAAGGCCTGAGCGCAAGTTTTCTATTAGAAACCAGCATGTCTCCAGACTCCGGGAATTACTTTGTAGTTATTGATTAATGGCCATAATTTATTACCGTGCAGAGGATCTTGCATTGAGTTAAATGTGCGATAAATCAATTTTCCATCAAATTATGAGAAGTTGCCAAAGGAAAATACCAAGTGATTTTTCCCATGGCTTATGTATGTAAGATACAAGTATTTTTTTCTTAAGGAGCTAATAACTGTCTATCATTTGTTTAATACTTGTTGAGACACTAACAAATGTCAGCTCACCAAGCACTCTGTGAACACTTCTCTGTGAAAGCAGCAAGTGCCTTGTCTTGAAGATAAAGTTGAAATAGAATTAAATAAAAATAAAATTTCAGAAAATTCCTAGAATAGATTTTTATTAAAGTCAAACTTTACATATGGTTTTATATGACTTTGCATTGAAAGTTTTTAAAAGGTATTTATCATTAGACACATCTGTTAAAGGGACTCTGTTAGCAGGATTCTGGACTATTATCTGCAGTAATACAGGAAGTGCTGCACATAAGGAGTCTAGATTGCCATTTTTTTTCTTTCTCTACTGCCCCCTCAAAAGCTCCCTACTGCCCTCAAAGCTGCATTGAAAAACACAGTCTGGACTCCTGTGCTGTGCTAACATAATGGAGAGGACTCGTCCTAAAAAATATTTCAATGCAGCTTTAAATACTAACACCAAGGGAATGGGGGTCAGTAAAAACAATATTGATCTGGACTCTATCTGCAGTGCTACTCATGTATTGCTGTAGATAATAGTCCATGGTCACACTGATATAGTCCCTTGAAATAAAGAATATCTATACATTTTTAGTGGGTGTTCTTTCAACCATGTTTGCCCTCCAAATACCCTGTTCCTTAGCTGTGATTTCTAGCAGCGCACAAGTGCCCTGACTTGCACCAAGTGTTGTCTTTTAGCATATTGCACACATTTGTAAACTGTACCCAAATAACACCCACTGCAATACAAAACATCTTCTAAATGATTTTTAAATAAATGGTGACAGATTATATTGGTGTGACCTAATGCAAACTATTAGAGCTCCCTATCTATCACAAGTCATTGACAATACTGGCCTAATCATATGGGACGCCAGGAGCGTAACTATAAAGCCTTAGACTCCATAGAAAAAGCTGACAAAATCTCCACCGCCTAGTGTAAGAAAATTTAAACAGCAGCATAAGTAGCAATAAACTATGCATAATAGCACCATATATCAGAAAACCAACATTATAGCAAAAAGCCACTATATTGTTATTTCCCACAAAAAAGGTACAATGTTTTGGCACCTGATTGTGTCCATCACTAATCTATGTGCCCCATAATAATGCTATGGCTGCTATGGCTATAATTACATTACATAATTACCCATGTGGGCACAGCTTGATGTGACTGCAGAAACTGTACCCCTATAGTTTCACCTCTGACAGTTTTCCTAAAAACATTTTTGTTGTTTTTTTAATTCAGTTTTTGGAGCTAGAGCCAGAAGTAGGTTGGCAGGTAAAGAGAAATATAAAGAAAAGATCTTTGCTTCTTCTGACTGGATCGGCAGATAGCCTGTGAGGAGCGAGATCAGAAGACGAGAGTAGAAGTGGTTCAAGCTGTCCCAGACAGACAGGTGCTGTCTGTCTGGGTGCTGTCCTCACACCGTTGCATCTTTTCTTCACTCAAGATAAACCCTGTTTCTCGAGCTCCTGTCTGATGGTAGCTGGGGTGCTTTTGATATTAGGTGTTTGGAGAGGTGCAAGGCTGTGCGTGTAAAGTGCAATGGCCAGCATTAGAAAACCAAGCCAGAATTAGAAGAATAAATGTCTTTCTTCACTGTAGTACAAAATAAGAGTAGTAGTACATCCCACTATAGCAAATTTCCAATTGTACTCAGATAGCAGTGTAAGCAAGGATGAGAGTTATGGCCCCATTTCTTCTCTATCTTGCTATAGTCTTTTGCAGTAGACTCTATGACAGGCAATAGTACTCTGGCAATAATGGCTATAATGCTCACTGCAGCATACTGTGTTTTGTATGTCCAGGACATGTCCAGGTATCAAGGGTGTCTTAACAATTTCCAAAGTCTGATAATAACAGGCTGTAATACCAGGATAGCTTCCTGACTTTTATGCTTGGCCATGCAGATTCTAAGTTCTTCAACACTTTATCTTTTTCCTTTTCTTTCTCTCGTTCTTTCTGTAGAACTTGCAGCAATTAACACAGAGATCGGTTAGTCTCTGAAACTTTCTGGGTCTAAGAGATCACTGCTTCCTTCCTCTTTGAACTGGACTCAATAACTGAGCTGGGGTAGATCCTGGAACCCCACTCAACCTCCTACCAGGGGCTGAACCAGGATTATGAACCATGGCTGTGTTATCCATACACTGCTATACTGGTTGCAATGCAATGCATATCAATACATTCAGAAAATTTTATCAAAAGCTGCAATAAAAATCTGTGTGACATCACCCTTGAAGAGGTTTTCTTATTTGTATGGCCTACTAGGGCATATGGACATAGAGAGGGTCACCCTCTCACCATTATGAGTGAGAACAGAGGTGTATCTCATATTTCCCCAGACTTGAGTCAATCATGTATTGCATGGTTGACAATTTATTTGAATGCCCTACATATAATACAGAACTGCAGAGGAAATGCTTGGCTGGCAGAAGCTTCCCTCAGAAAAATAAGCTATTTGCTCGGTGTTCCAGGACCAGGACCCTATACAATAATGTGATTTTCCGAGAACCCGCATTCTGAAAAGGGGTTGTCTTTGATGAGACATACATTTACTGTAACATATTATTATATGAGATATAATGTCACGTTATATTTAGCACAGTATTTTGAAATATAATTTTACATTATATGACACATTACTTTATTATAATATTGTTTGTACTTGTTTTCTTTCTAAAATAAAATATCACATTTAACTATTCACCTATTTTAATTGAAAAACAGATTAACATCTTATTCATCCCATCTACCACATCAGGGTATTCTCCTATTGAGGTGAAGTGGAGAACCACTGAGTTAAGTAAATCCACCTACAATCAGCTTAAGGCAGAGACTAGTGTTATCCATTGTCACATCCTAAAACCTATTCAGTTTGAAACACATCTTGGACACTTCACTCAGGAGAAATCCCTAGTCTCCAGTTTTAGCCTAATTCAATATTCATATGGGGTGGCTTCTTCATTTCATAATCTATAGAACACAATAACTAACTCTTTTACTTGCAATGCCTGACTTAAAAACAGTGATTTAAATAGGCGGTGTAATTAGGAGTTAACAATAGATAGCAGAGTGCAGGCCCACCTCACATAAAACGATACACGAAAGCTTCCTACTCACATGTCTAAGAGCTTTAAAACCCCATTAGTGACACACTCTAAATGACTAAAGGGAACATCAGCACCACCTCACTGAAAAATGTCCTCATAATGCAACCAAATGAAAGAAGTGGTCTGCATGCTTAATACAATAATCAATCTACGTTCCAACAGGAGAGCTGAGCAAATTTATGTCCATTGCCGTAAACCTAATCTGTCCCTTTTCAAAACTTGCTTTAAAGATTAAAATCATTTTCATTTATATTATTACTGCTGCCTCATTTTTCTTTTCTTCTTCATTTATTCATTTCAAGCCATAATTTGGCATCCAGCTCACACATAGCTTTTGGTATATGGAAGAGGCTCAGGGTACAAAGTCTCAATGTAGTCATACTGTTCTCACCACAACTTAACCACAGGACCAATAGTGTGCATTATGGTACTATATAATAAGTCATATTACTTTTTATTCTACTACAATGCAGCCATCACTTTTATACTATTGCAATGTTTCTTTTACTATGTCATTTGTTCTGTGATAACTGCTTAAAGGGGACCTTGGCATGTCATATTAGGTCATGTATCTTATATTAGTTACTGCTTATACTCTTCATGACAATAATTCTGGAACATCTTAGAACTCAGTATTGTACAGGTGGTCCTCCATTATTTATCCTAGAAATTTCTAAATAAAGTGGCTCCCTATGAGTCAAAATCCAACTTCCCAGCAAGCTTCTGTAGGCAGCTGTCTCAAGGTGATGGCCCCTCATTAGTACGGAATAGGATTCTGCCTGGATGTGATGCTTTGGAAGTGGCTTAGGCACAGGGCTGAATCTCCTTAAAGATACCAGTCCTGTACTCCATGGTATGGAGATTTATTGACAATGCTTCATGGAAAATGAATATGTAGAAAGGTATCTCCCAAGAAGAGGGGCAAGCACCCCGAAACAGCTGTCTATGTATTGGTATCTGGTCTGGCTATATTCACTTGTCAGTTCCCAAGGCTTGTTGAAGAGGTGGTTCTCTTTCTTAATAGATACCTCTTTGCATATTTGTTTCCCATGGAGCATTGCAAATAAGTCTCCATATTATTATTATTATTATTATTATTACTAGTTATAAATGATTTTCCCATCTCAGAAAGTGATACAATTTTGCTGATTGCTGTCAGTCAGGCACTCAGCATAGTCTACCCTTCAAGCTTTTTCCCTGCACAGTAGTGCTCTAAGTCACCAACCATGCAGGGAACTGCAGCAAACATTTATTATTTAGACTGTACATGTAAAATTGTACAAGCAGGTTCCTATTATCTCATTCTCAACCATTTCATTGTGCAACATCATTCCTGATTAGACTCTTATATAAACACATTGCAAAGAAGTGAAGACCTTTTTTTTTTTTGTGATACCTTGGCTTCTGCTTCCACTTACCTTGTCGAACACTACTGCACATATAGAAAACAATTTTCAGGATGCATTAAAAAAGTTAGTGTAGAGTTGAGTTGTGTTCTCACCCACTTTACCACCACTTCCTTCCCCTTCTCCTTTTTTAAATCTCCCATCTACAAGCTTCCTAGACTACTGGCTACTAGTGTTGAGCGAACCCGAACCCAAACTTTATAGCAAATGTTTGGGTTTGAGTTCAGTGTTCGGGCATTTAATAAAGCTTGTTGAAAGGCTGCAGGGCAGTCAATCAACAAGCTTTTAAGCTGTGGGCACTTAGAAGCCATCACAGCCATGCCTAGTAATGGCATGGCTGTGATTGGCCAGTGCATCATGTGACCCAGCCTCTATACAAGCTGGATCACGTGTAGCACCGCCCATCAGCTCTGAGTAGTGCAGGGACAGGAAGCAGGCAGCTGAAGTGAGGGAGACTGTTAGGAATCTCATCTTGCTATTTGTTTTGTGGGTGACCTATAGTGATTTTTTTGGTAGGTGCAATACACCAGCTTTGCACTCCTGACACAGAAATATAATAATTAATCTGACTGTTTAAACTATGAGCGACCTATAGCAATCCTTTGTGGGTCCAATGCACCATCTTTGCACCCCTGACACAGAAATATAATAATTAATCTGGCTGTTACTTCTGTGGGTAACCTTTAGCAATCTTTTTGTGGGTGCAATGCACCATCTTTGTACCCCTGAAACAAAAATATAATAGTTAATCCGTCTGTTAGATCGGTGGGTGACATATTCCCATTTTTTGTGTGAGGTACACTTGCACTGCATCCGTGACAGGGAAATTAATATAGTTAATCTGTCTGTTATTTCGGTGGGTGACATATACAATTTTTTGTGAGGTACACCTGCACTGCATATGTGACAGCAAAATTAATATAGTTAATCCATCTGTTAGTTCACTGGGTGACATATACCAATTATTTTGTGTGAGATACACCTGCACTACATCTGTGACAGAGAAATTAATATATTAAACTGTCTGTTAGTTCAATGAGTGACATATACCCATTTTTTGTGTGAGATACACGTGCGCTGCATATGTGACAGGGAAATTAAGATAGTTAATCTGACTGTTAGTTCGGTGGTTGACATGCCCATTTTTGGTGTGAGGTACAGCTGCACTGCATACGTGACAGGAAAATTAATATAGTTAATCTGTCTGTTAGTTCGGTGGGTGACCTCAAAGAATGAGGAGAGCATCAAATAAGGGATGTGGCCTTGGGTGTGGTGCTGCTGGTGCTGGTGGAGCTCCTGTTGCAGGGAGAGGACGTGGTTGATCTGTGCCAGTTACACACCCAAATGAAACACCTTCTTCCGATGCAAGTAGGCGACAGAACGTTTAGCGTTATTATGTAGGTCCAAATACCAGTGTATGAATGGTGAGGTCAGAACAAGTAGAGGCGGTAATAGATTGGGTGTCTGACAGTGCCTCCAGTTCCTTCACATTGTCTCCCACCCGTTAACCTGCTTAAAGCGCAGAATTAGCACCTGCAGCCCATGGGCATCTGTCTTTCACCTCACCCCCTTGCAAATCAGCCAAGCAGTCTTAGCCCAAAGTCATGCAGCAGTCTCTTATGCTTTATAATGACTCTGCTGGCAGGGTTTTCGTGGGCCATCCACCTAGCCCTGCCCCAGAAGGGGAAGAGATTGAGTGCACTGATGCCCAACCACTTATGTTTCAGGATGTGGACATGGGAGGACCACCAGAGCAAGTCTCTGATGATGACAAAACACAGGTGCCAACTGCTGCAGCTTTCTGCATTGTGCAGACCGTCAAGGAGGGCAGGGTTGAAGAGTGGGTGGAAGATGATGTGGAGGATGATGAGGTCCTAGACCCCACATGGAATTAAATTCATGCAAGTGATGTGTGCAGTTCGGAGGAAGAGGTGGTGGTCACTCAACGCCAGCCGCACAGCAAAAGAGGGAGCAGGGTACAATACCAGAGTGGCCATCCCCTAGCCAGTATGCCTGCTACTGCCCACCACACCCAGGGACTTAGCACACCAAGGCCAGCTCCAAGGAGTTCCCTGGCGTGGCAATTCTTCAGACAATGTGCTGACGACAAGACGCCAGTGGTTTGCACGCTGTGCAATCAGAGCCTGAAGCGAGGCGTAAAAGTTCTAAACCTGAGCACCACCTGCATGACCAGGCATCTAAATGCAAAGCACGAGCTGCAGTGGAGTACACACCTCAAAAACCACAAAAGATCTCAGGCTCCTCCTGCTCCCTTTCTTTGGTCTTGGTCTCTTCCTTCCCCTCTGGAGTGACAGTGGCACCTGCCATCTGCAAACAGAAGATGTGGCAGCAACAACACTACATCCACCACGGTCACCAAGTATCTCCACACTGTTCCAAGGAAGCGTTCAGCTGTCCATCCCCCAAACACTGAAGAGAAAGAGTAAGTACCCCCTTACCCACCAGCGATTTCTGGCCCTGAAAGCCAGCATTTCAAAATTCCTGGCCTATGAAATGCTGTCATTCTGTCTGGTAGAGACGGAGACTTTTAAAAACCTTATGGTGGTGGCTGTCCCACAGTACGTGGTTCCCAGCCGACACTACTTTTCCAGACGAGCCATCCCTGCCCTGCACAACTACATCGCAGACAAAATTAGGTGTGCACTGAATAACGCCATCTGTGGCAAGGTCTACATAACTACTGATACGTGGACCAGTAAGCACAGGCTGGGTAAATACAGTGGCGGCTGGGCCTGAGGCGGATAGCAGTTTGGCATCTGATGGCCATTGCTCTATTGCTGAGCCTCTACCATCAGCAACAAGTGTTAGCTGTATGCTGACACTCTGCTGTAACCCCTTAGATGCCGCTGTCAGAGGCATCCAAGGGGTTAACAGAGGGAGGGGGCTCCCTCTCTCAACTACAATGGTTGCTATGGCAACCGGTTGTCTTGCAAAGGCGTCCAGTGCAGCCATCTATCAGTGTAAGGCCCCATGCACACATACCAGTGTATTACTGTATTGCGGCGGCAGCAGGGAGCGCACGGCGTCATAGCAACCAGTGACGCCGTGCGCTCCTGCTCTCAGGAGGGATCCAGGCCGCGGTTCCACGGCCAGCACACGGCCGTGAAACACGGCCGTGTGCATGGGGCCTAAAACTGATAGTCTTATACTTTGCAATGCAAGAGCATTGCAAAGTATAGTACAGCCATTAGACCCCACTGGATCTTCAATATCCAAGTGGGACTTGATAAATACAAAAATGTAAAAAATAAATATAAAAAATAAATAAATGGCCTTTTCCCACATCCGCTCATTTATAAGAGATAAAAAAAAATAAAAAATTTAATAAACTACACATAATTGGTATAGCAGCGTCCATAATGACCTGATCTATAAACTGATCATGGTACCAATCCCAGGTGGTGAACGCTGTAAAAAAAAACATTAATAAACAATGGCAGAATTGCTGTTTTTTTTGCTTCACCTCCCAGAAATATTTAATTGAAAAGTGATCAAAAAGTCATATGCATCTCAAAAATACCAGTAAAAACTACAGCCCATCCCGCTAAATATTTGCCCTCATACAGCTATGTTAGATTTTGGTGATGCAAAAAAAATGTTTAATAAAAAGTGATTTTATGATTTAAAAGTGATAGAAAATGAAAGAAACAATAAATGTTGGTGTCGCCATAACCATATGATCCCACAGAATAAAATTATTATATCAAATTTACCACATGGAGAACCTCATAAAAAATAAAAATAAAAAACACTGACAGAAATGCATTTTTTGCTCACTTCACCTCCTAAAACAAATTATAAAATGCACTCAAAAAGCAATATAGACCACAAAATTGTACCAATAAAAATTACAGCCTCTCTTGAAAAAAAAAGCTCTCACGCAGCTACATTGATGGAAAAATCTAAAAGTTATGGGTTTTCGATTTGGTGATGCAAAAAAAAAAGTTTAATAAAATGTGATATATAGTGGTAGAACATGAACAAAAGAATATAAATTTGGTATCACCAGTACCGTATCAACCCACAGAATACAATCATCTTATGAAATACCAAATGGAAAACCCCATAAAAACTAAAAATAAAAAAACACTTGCAGAATTGCAATATTAGCCACTTCACCTCATAAAAAAATGAAATAAAAAGAGATCAAAAAGTCATATGTACCCAAAAATGGTACCATTAAAAACTAAAGCTCACCCTGCAAAAAATGAACCCCCACACAGCCCAGTCAACAAAAAAATAAAAAAAGTTATGGCCCTCAAAATCTATTTCAGCAAATTTCATGTTAGAAAATGCAGATGCCACTCTTTTCCTTTTAAATTCTGCCGTCTGCCATACAGCAGTTTACAACCACATATAGGGTGTTGTTGTATTCAGAAGAAAATGGGTAACAAATTATGGGGTGTATTTTCTCCTGTTAACCCTTGTTAGGTCCCTTTCACACGAGCGAGTTTTCTGCGCGGGTGCAATGCGTGACATGAACGCATGGCACCCGCACTGAATCCTGACCCATTCATTTCAATGGGTCTGTGTACATGAGCGTTGTTTTTCATGCATCAGTTCTGCGTTGCGTGAAAATAGCAGCATGTTCTATATTCTGCGTTTTTCACGCAGCCCTGGCCCTATAGAAGTGAATGGGGCTACGTGAAAAACGCATTGCATCCGCAAGCAAGTGCGGGTGCGATGCATTTTTCACTGATGGTTGCTAAGAGATGTTGTTTGTAAACCTTCAGTTTTTTATCACGCGCGTGAAAAACGCATCAAAACGCATCGCACCCGCGCGGAAACAACTGAACAACTGAACGCAATCGCAGACAAAACTGACTGAACTTGCTTGCAAAATAGTGCGATTTTCACTGAACGCACCCTGAACGCATCCGGACCTAATCCGTCACGCTCGTGTGAAACCAGCCTTAAAGTGAAATTTTTTTGGCTTTTTGGTGAATTTTTCTTGTAAAAAAAATTATTTGATACTTTAACAGCCATGTGTTTCTAAATATTATGAAACGCCTCTGAGGTAAAAGTGGTCAGTAAATCCCTCAATCAGGGATCGCGGTCCGGAGGCGGCTGTCCCAGGCAGAGTCACGTGTCTACGCGTCCATGGATCGGATCCGCAAAACACATACGGACGTCCGAATGGAGCCTTACAGGGGGGTGATCAGGGAGTGTATATGGGGTGATCACCCCCCTGTCATAGATCACCCCCCTGTAAGGCTCCATTCAGACGTCCGTATGTGTTTTGCGGATCCGATCCATGGATCCGTGGATCCGTAAACACATACGGACGTCTGAATGGAGCCTTACAGGGGGGTGATCATCCCATATAGACTCCCTGATCACCCCCCTGTAAGGCTCCATTCAGACGTCCGTATGTGTTTTACGGACGTCTGAATGGAGCCTTACAGGGGGGTGATCAATGACAGGGGGGTGATCACCCCATATACACTCCCTGATCACCCCTCTGTCATTTATCATCCCCCTGTCATTGATCACCCCCCTGTAAGGCTTAATAATAAAAAATTCTAGGAACTCGCCATGCCCCTCACGGAATACCTTGGGGTGTCTTCTTTCCAAAATGGGGTCACTTGTGGGGTAGTTATACTGCCCTGGCTTTTTAGGAGCCCATATGTGTGAGAAGTAGTTTGAAATCAAAATGTGAAAAAAATGCCCTGTGAAATCCTAAAGGTGCTCTTTGGAATGTGGGCCCCTTTACCCACCTTGGCTGCAAAAAAGTGTCACACATGTGGTATCACCGTACTCAGGAGAAGTTGGGCAATGTGTTTTGGGGTGTCATTTTACATATACCCATGCTGGGTGAGATAAATATCTCGGTCAAATGCCAACTTTGTATAAAAAAATGGGAAAAGTTGTCTTTTGCCGAGATATTTCTCTCACCCAGCATGGGAATATGTAAAATGACACCCCAAAACACATTGCCCAACTTCTCCTAAATACAGCGATACCACATGTGTGACACTTTTTTGCACCCTAGGTGGGCAAATGGGCCCACATTCCAAAGAGCACCTTTCGGATTTCACAGGGCATTTTTTACACATTTTGATTTCAAACTACTTGCCACACATTAGGGCCCCTAAAAAGCCAGGGCAGTATAACTACCCCACAAGTGACCCCATTTTGGAAAGAAGACACCCAAGGTATTTCGTGATGGGCATAGTGAGTTCATGGAAGTTTTCATTTTTTTGTCACAAGTTAGTGGAATATGACAGGTGCTCAGAAAGTCAGAGCTGCTTCAAAAAGCGGAAATTAAAATTTTTGTACCATAGTTTGTAAACGTTATAACTTTTACCCAAACATTTTTTTTTATCAAAGACATGTAGAACAATAAATTTAGAGAAAAATGTATATATAGATGTCGTTTTTATAAAAAAAAATTACAACTGAAAGTGAAAAGTCATTTTTTTCAAAAATTTTGTTAAATTTCGAATAATAACAAAAAAAGTAAAAATTTCAGCAGCAATGAAATACCACCAAATGAAAGCTCTATTAGTGAGAAGAAAAGGAGGTAAAATTAATTTGGGTGGTAAGTTGCATGACTGAGCAATAAACGGTGAAAGTAGTGTAGTGCAGAATTGTAAAAAGTGGTCTGGTCATTAAGGGGGTTTAAGCTAGGGGGGCTGAGGTGGTTAAAAGGTGTATTTTCCAAAATGGAGTAACTTTTGGACGGTTTCTACTGTAGGGGGTGCCCTAGTGTGACTTTGAATATGACACAACAATCAAAAGCTATTCCAGCAAATCTGCTCTCCAAAAAGCATATGTTGCTCCTTTCTTTCTGAACCCTGCCATGCGTCCATACAGCTGTTTACAAACATAAATGGCATGTTTCTGTAAACTGCAGAATCAGGGTACTAAATATTAAGGTTCATTTTTCTGTTAACCCTTGCTGTGTTACAGAAAAAAATGTGGTTAAAATTAAAAATATGCATAAAAACTGAAATTTATAAATTTCACCTTCATTTTCCTTTAATTCTTATGGGACACCTAAAGGGTTAACATAGTTTGTAAAACCAGTTTTTAGTAATTTGAGGGGTGTAGTTTCTGAAATGGGGTCATTGATGTGTTCTTTCTATTATGTAAAGACCTCCAAGTGACTTCAGAACTGAATTGGTCCTTGAAAAAGTTTGTTTTGAAATTTTATGGAAAAGCTGAAAAATTACTCCTTAAATTCTAAGCCTTCTAATGTCCTTAAGAAATAAAATGTGATTTTCAAAATGATGCTAACATAAAGTAGACATATAGGGAATCTTAAGTAAAAACTATCTAATGAGGTATGTGGTTAAAATGCCTTTAATGCGTAGAAATACTTTAATGCGTAGAAATACAATATATATATATTTTTTCTAAATGATCTGTAAATTTTGGATTTTTTAATAATATAAATAAACCCAAACATTAAAGAGGACCTTTTATCAGTTTTGACATAAGCTTGAAATACTGCAATTATATTCTGGGTTTAAAAAAAAATCACCCATTTTTGGAAAGACCCTACATGTGTGGCCTTTGCAGCATTAGTCAGTGTGCAATTTAGGCTAGAAATACAGCAATAATTTTCTGGGGTTTAAAAAAACACTCTTTTTGGTCAAAATACTCAATTTTACAGCTCTTGCTGCATCTGTCAGTGGGAAATTCAAGTGTTATATACTGCTGTCATATTCTCTTATTAAAAAAAAATTCATTTTTCCTGCTGGTGCAAGTCTAAAGACAAAGACAAAGGTGCCGTTACAATCCTGTATAGGTGTGCTACAGAGCCATGTAAGCACTGTATATGGCCATATGGGGGTGACAGACTCCCTTTAAAAAAACACCCATTTTGGGCCACATTTGCAGCCTTATCTGCATCTGTCAGTGTGAGATACACGCAATAGATACTGCTGTTCTATTCTGCTATTAAAAAAAACACCTATATTGGGCAAAAAACTTAATTTGGCAGCCTTTGATACATCTGTCAGTGTGAGATACATACGTTAGCTACTGCTGTTCTATTCTGTTATAAAAAAAACACCCATTTTGGGCAAAAAACAAAATTTGCGGCCTTGTCTACATCTGTCAGTGTGAGATACAAGCTTGAAATACAGCAATAATATTCTGGGTTTAAAAAAACACCAATTTTGGGCAAAGTACTTAATATTGCAGCCTTTGCAGCATCTGTCATTGTGAGATACACGCGTTAGATACTGGTGTTCTATTCTGTTATTAAAAAAACACCTATTTTGGGCCAAATACTAAATTTGCGGCCTTGTCTGCATCTGTCAGTGTGAGATACACACGTTAGATACTGCTGTTCTATTCTGTTATTTAAAAAAATGTAATTTTGCAGCCTTTGCTGCATCTGTCATTGTGAGATATACGCATTAGATACCCTTTCCTGTACAACCAAGTGGGGGACAAAATCAGGTGTGCACTACGCAACGCCATCTGTGGCAAGATCCACCTAACTACGGATACATAAATCAGTAAGCACGGTCAGGGATGTTATATCTCCATAACAGCACACTGGGTAAATGCAGTGGCGGCTGGGCCTGAGGCGGATAGAAGTCTTGCTTGCGGATTGCAGGGCACTTCAGTTTGCCTCCTGTTGCTTCCTCCTCCTAATCTGCTTCCTCATCTTCTACTGCCTCCTCATCCAGTCAGCGTTACACCTTCACCACCAACTTCAGCACAGACAGGGGTAAACGACAGCAGGCAGTTTTAAAACATATCTGTTTGGGGGACAAACCCCACACCGCGCAGGAGCTTTGGATGGGCATGGAACAACAGGCCGATGAGTGGTTGGTGCCAGTAAGCCTCAAGCCCGGCTTGGTAGTGTGCGATAATGGGAGTAATCTCGTAGCAGCTCTGGGACTAGCCGGTTTGACGCACATCTCTTGCCTGGCGCATGTGCTGAATTTTGTGGTGCAGAGGTTCCTTAAAAATTACTCCGATTTGTCAGAGCTGCTGCATAAAGTGCAGGCCGTCTGTGCACACTTTCGGCATTCTCACCCTGTTGCTGCTCGACTGTCAGCGCTGCAGCGTAACTTCATCCTTTCCGCTCACCGCCTCATATGCGACGTGCCCACAAGGTGGAACTCCACCTTGCACATGCTGGCCAGACTGTGCGGGCAGCAGCAGGTGATAGTGGAGTTTTAGCTGCAGCACGCACGGGTAAGTCGCTCTGCGGAACAGTATTACTTCACCACAAATGACTGGGCCTCCATGCGAGACCTGTGTTCCTTGTTGTGTTGCTTCGAGTACTACACCAACATGGCCAGTGCCGATAACGCCGTTCTCAGCGTTACTATCCCGCTTCTATGCCTCCTTGAAAAAACGCTGCTGGCGATGATGGAAGAGGATGTGGGACAGGAGGAGGAGGGGGAAGAGGGATCATTTCATAGGGTTCCAGCCAGTCATTCACAAGTGGCTCTGAGGGTGGGTTCCTGCACCCACAAACTCCAGGTACACAATTGTCCAGTCAGGGCACAGTTCTGGAGGATGAGGAATTGGAGGATGAGGAGGAGGCTATGGAGGAGGAGGAACCATGTTCACAGCAGGGTAGCACCCAAACCAGCTCATGGCCATCACTGGTGCGTGGCTAGGGGGATACAGAGGACATAGACAATACACCTCCCACAGAGGACAGCTTTTCATTGTCTCTGGGCAGCCTGGCACACATGAGCGATTACATGCTGCAGTGTCTCCGCAACGACCACCGAGTTGCCCACATTCTAACTTGTGCTGATTACTGGGTGGCCACACTGCTGGATCCCCGTTACAAGGACAACGTACTGTCCTTAATTCCATCACTGGAGCATGATCGTAAAATGTGTGAGTACCAGCTCACGCTGGTAGACGCGCTGGTGGTTGCATTCCCACCTGACAGCGGGGGCACAGTGGAAGCACAAGGCGAAGGCAGAGGAGGAGGAAGAGGTCGCCAACGCAGCTGGGGCACCACCAGCACCTCAGAAGGCAGGGTTAGCATGGCTGAAATGTGGAAAAGCTTTGTCAGCACGCCACAACAACCAGCACCACCAGCTGATATGGAACATATTAGCAGGAGGCAGCATTTCAGCAACATGATGGAGCAGTATGTGTGCACACACCTACACGTACTGAATGACAGTTCTGCCCCCTTCAACTTCTGGGTTTCCAAATTGGGCACATGACCTGAGCTTGCCCTTTACGCCTTGGAGGTGCTGGCCTGCACTGCAGCCAGTGTATTGTCTAAACGTGTGTTTAGCACGGCAGGGGCCGTCATCACAGACAAGCACAGCCACCTGTCCACAGCCAATGTGGACAAGCTCACATTAATTAAAATTAACCAGGCATGGATCCCACAGGATTTGTCCATATCTTGTGCAGAATAGACATGTATACTTGCCTTACCCAGCCATTGTTATACTACAGCACAATTGCTCATTGTTGTATTTTGGATATTTCCCACTCTTTTGGAGTGTACCCTAATAAAAAATAAAAATATTAAAATCCAAAACCAATGTTGGCTACCTCCTTCTCCTCCACCACCACTTTCACCTACACCGCTACGTCCACCGCCTACTCAAACTCCTACTCCATATGGACCTCCACCTAATAAATCAAGTTTTTTTTTATTTGTACGTATTTTATTTTGTCATTTCACTAATTTGTCTGTTACATTTTCTGGAGAAATTCAACAATTTTTGGGTGTGATATACCACTGCTATACCTAGTAGACAAGTAAAAAAAAAATCATTAATTTGTCTGTTACATATTCGGGTGAAATTCACAAATTTTTAGGTGTGATATACCCCGGCTGTACCTAGTAGACAGGTAAAAACATTTTACTAATTTGTCTGTTACATTTTCGGGTGAAATTCACAAATGTTTGGGTGTGATATACCACTGCTATACCTAGTAGACAGGTAACATTTCACTAATTTGTATGTTACATTTTTGGGTGAAATTCACCAATGTTTGGGTGTGATATACCCCTGCTGTACCTAGTAGACAGGTAAAAAAATTTCACTAATTTGTCTGTTACATTCTAGGGTAAAATTTACCAATTTGTGGCTGTGATATACCCCTGCTATATCTAGTAGACAGGTAAAAACAATTTACTAATTTGTCTGTTACATTCTTGGGTGACATTTGACCATTTTTACCATATACAAACCCCCGCTCTGCATAGGTGACAGGGAATTACATTTTAAAAATTCTTCTTTAATTCATTCAATGCTTAAACTTTAACAACTTGTCCCACATTTGCACTTCAATAATTTGTCCCACTTTTCTGCTCAATCATATTTCATTTTTTTTTAAATGTACCTCCCTTGGATGTGGTCGCTCTTTCTCACGCTCCCTCTCCGGCGTGGAACCCTGATTCACCGATAACCGCGATCAACATGGTAGGCTCAGAAAAGAACATCGAAAGTTGATAGAGAAGATATCCAAATGGACCGTGGATGTCACGGTGACGAGCGATCAGGCAGAAGTTATCTAGAGTCAACAAAGCGGCAGCAGGGCCTCTCCTGTCTAACGTTTCCAAATCCTAAATACCCCAGTGACATTCCCTATAATTTTTTATTAATCCTCCCAATAACAGTGCATCTTAAGAGTCCTGTATTGTTATTTATCGTCAATACCTCCCAGAGGCAGGAGTGAGTAATTGCCGCTCGCCCCCTCCTTTCCTTCGATTCTTCCGGTTTAATAACCTCTCCCACATTTCTGCTTAATCACAATTAAATTTCATCCATTGATCTCCCTTGGATGTGATATCCCTTTCTCATGTCCCTCTCTGCCGTGGAACCCTGATTCGGCCGAACCTGTCGAACCCGAACATCCAGGTGTCCGCTCAACTCTAATCAGCAGGTTGCAACAGGGACACAGAGAGATTTGAAGAGTCACAGAAAGGCATAGAAGTAAACGTCTTTTGGCCACAATCCACACTGATTATGAATGCCACACAACTCCAGGCACATTTAGGGGAGGTAAGTAGCACTCTAGTGTCACATCAGACCATTCAAAGCCATTAATATCAGTGTGGTCTGCATGCTAAATGACCTGCAAATGTACTTGACCACAGACGTCACCGTCTTGCATACGCCAGGGAGCATCTTTGCTGGATGAGGAACCAATGGACCTCAGTGCTGTTCACTGATGAAAGTCAACTCACACTAGGCAGAAATAATGGCCACCAATGATGTTGGAGACGTAAAGAAGAACGCTATGCATCAGCCACTGTTGTTAACAGACGAGCTTTTGGTGGTGGTTGTGTTACAATGGTGGCAGGTTTGTCTAGTCAATACGCTACTGACTTATACTTTGTGAATGGTACAGTGACAAGCCCATACTACTTGAATATCCTCATTAATTCAGTCCTTTTGCCTATAGATGAACAACACAGGTCTAATTTCATCTTCATGGACGACAATGCGCCAGCTCATCGAGGTTGCATCATTAGGGAATGGCTGCTGGAGACTGGGGTACCTCAAAGGAAGTGGCCTGCACTTTCTCTAGACCTGAATCCGATTAAAAACCTATGGGATCAACTGAGTCTCCATGTAGAGGCTTGTAACTCTGTACCCAAGAACCTCAATGATCTGAGGGCTGCCCTGCAAGAAGAGTTGTGCTGCCCTTTTCCTTTTTGTATATATATATATATTTATATACTAGCAGAAGGGCCTGGCTTTGCACGGTTATATTTCATCTATTTAATTTAATGTTTCTGTGTGTCGTTAAAAGATATCGACAGTATCTCCATTAACATTGACCTCTACAGTACCCCGTCCCCTTAACAATGAACTCCAGAGCACTTCACCCCTTAACACTGACCCCCCCCCCCCCCCACGGTGCCCCGCCACCTTAAAATGGGACCTTCACAGCAGTCCATCCCCTTTAGTTGGACCTTCACAGCAGCCTGCCCCTTTAACAGTGAGTTTCACCGCACCCCACTCCCTTGACATTGACCTTCTCAGGGGCCTGTCCCTCTTAAAAGTGACTTATACAGCACCCTGCCCCTTAAAACTGACCTCCATAGAGGACTGTCCCCTTATCTGTGACCTACACTGTTCCCTGCCCCCTTAACAGAGACCTCCACAGCATCCGTTCCTTTAACAGTGACTGCCACAGTACCCCATTCCCTTAACAGTGACCTCCACAGTACCCTGCTCCCTTAATAGTGACTTCACAGTACCCTGCTGACTTAATAGTTACCTCCACAGCAGCTGCCCATTTAACAATGACCTCCAAAGTGCATACCCCTTTAACAGTGACCTCCACAGCAGCTGCCCCTTTAATAGTGCCACCTGCCCCCTTAAGAGTGACCTCCACAGCACCCTGCCCCTTTAAAGCCAGGGATACATGATGACATGTGTTGCACAACAATTTTTATAATGATGGGATATGGTGTAGCACAGCGACATGCGACATGCTGCGACACCACTGCGTCCAAGATAGATGCATGTAGCAGTGTAGTTGTGCCCTATGTGTCGTGCGACTCATTGCCGTTGTGTAGCTCTAGTCTAAAGCTGACCTACAGCAGTGAAGAAAAATGGCTGGGTTGTTATGGAAACCTGGAGTAAAACTTTGGGTATGTGGAGAAAAAGGGCCTGCAAGCTTCTATTGGCTGATAAGGGACAGGTGACCGTGTGTATGGCAGTTGGGATATGAAGAGAAAGACTTGCAGGCTTTTATTGACTAAGGCAGATCATTTTTTGGGAATATCTAAGGAACGGTATGTGCTAGAGAGCTGAGACCCACTTTTAAACCTTTCCGGACACCCAATGTACCTGTGTGCCAAATTTGGTGAAGATCGGTCCAGTCGTTTGGTCATGCATAAAGAACAGACAGACGTCCAGACAGACATCCAGCCAGACAGAAACTCATTTTTATATATCTAAGAGACTAGCAGAAGGACACGGCTTCACAGGGGTATATTTCTTCTATTTCATTTAATGTTTCTGTGTGTCGTTAAAAGATATCAACAGTATCCCCCATAACAGTGACCTCTACAGAACCCCGTCCCACTGTCTGCTGAGCTGTGTATCTAATCCTATCCTGTGTGATAATGTCCGCTGAGCTGTGTATCTAATCCTATCCTGTGTGATACTGCCTGCTGAGCTGTGTATCTAATCCTATCCTGTGTGATACTGTCTGCTGAGGTGTGTATCTAATCCTATCCTGTGTGATACTGCCTGCTGAGCTGTGTATCTAATCCTATCCTGTGTGATACTGTCTGCTGAGGTGTGTATCTAATCCGATCCTGTGTGATACTGTCTGCTGAGCTTGTGTATCTAAACCTATCATGTGTGATACTGTCTGCTGTGTATGTATCTAAGTCTATTGTGATACTGTCTGCTGAGCTGTGCATGTCGTTGTGTAGCCCTAGCCTAAAGCTGACCTATAGCAGTGAAGAAAAATTTGCGGGGTAAACATTTCCAATCAAAACATAGTCTATGAAGTTCCCCGGGTCACAGGATGGCTGTGCAAAATGTCATGATTGTAAATGCGACGGTGTGGATTCCTTTTGCGGACATACATACATACATACACTCAGCTTTATATATTAGATATATACAGTACTTACAGTAATTTAAAGGGGTTTTCTGATATTTTTTACTGATCGGTAGGAGTCCGACACCTAGGACCCCCGCCGATCAGCTACTCGAGGAGGCAGCGGCCTTCTCTCTGCTTTTCCTAGGCCAAGTGATGACATAGTCATTGATCACATGGCCTAGGAGCAGTTCAGCCCCATTCAAGCGCATCCACCATACAATGTTAAACATGCATTTTTTTTTTTACCAATCACTTTAATTAGAGGGTCTGTTTCAAGGTCATAAATTTCCCTGATTGTTCCATAACTGCATATTTTCTTCTATGGTCTGATTAATACTAGTGATAAGCGGCAGGGGCTACATTCTAATTCACGATATTTCACGAATATTTGGGTGAATATTTGTCATATATTCACAAATTCACAAATTCAAGATTATTTACTTAATTGCGAAAAATCGTCAATGTAATATTTGTGTAATGCGCGCGAAATACAAGCGTGGGTCACTTTTGCTACATTTTACAAGCTGCTAAAAGTTTCCTGAGACTGGAGAAAATGGTTGTCGCGGCAGAACATAAAAAATGGCTTTATATGCAGAGTGCTCCAATATATTCACGATTGAGCTAATCGGCACTAATGATGCCAATATTTTAGCGCAATGCGTGAAACTTCACATTTTAGCAGGTCTGCATGTATGTATGGACATAACGTATCACACTACCTAACACACAGCACTGCAACAGCTACACTATATCAGGATATAACCTACACTGACTATCTCCCACTAACTATCTGTATTATATATATAAGCTAACTATCTATCTAATGTAATGATAGAGCAAAGCACTGAGCACAGCAATGACACTGCCGTCTCTCTCAGAACTATAAAAAACGGCAGAAAATGGCTGCTGGGGAGTTTCTTATATAGTAAGGGGTAGGCAGCTTTCCTATTGGTTGCTAGGGATGTTGCTAAGCTCAGACAAAGACATTGCAGCCTTCTCATTGGCCCACAAGCAAGAAGCAGGGAGGACTCATGGGTTCAGATGAAAACAAATCTAGAATATTCGAAAATACGAATATATATCACAATATTCTAAATATTTGTGAATTCTCAAAGTGCCGATATTCGTGATTAATATTCGCAATTCGAATATTCGCGCCCAACACTAATTAATACATCTATAAATAGCTTCAGTTCATATGGCTGGTAAAGAACGTTGGAAAATGTTCATTTGAGTCTAAGATTTCTGCAAAAAAATAAATAAATAAAAGGAATTATTGCATTATGTCATTATTTTTTTTAGCAATTTTAGACTCATGTCATGTTTTGTGCCTTTTCCTAGGCCAGTGACGACACGTTCTTCGGTCACATGACCTAGGAGCAGCTCAGCCCCATTCAAGTGAATAGGGCTAAGCTGCCATACCAAGCACATCCACCATACAATGTACGGCATTGTGATTGGTGACTTGTGAGAAGGCAGCGGAGCTCACAGGAGCGCTGCTATCATCTCAAAACAGCTGATTGGCGGGGGTCCCGGGTGTTAGACTCACACTGATCAGATATTGATGACCTATCCTAAGGATAGGTCATCAGTAAAACAAATCTAAGGAAACCCTTTTGAAGCAAAACGTTCCTTGTATAAATAACTAAAGTACAAATGATATTAAATCCGAATAAAATTATGAAAGATAGCATTGAAATGTTAAACATGCATATTTTCCTTTACCAATCACTTTCATTAGAGGGTCTGCTTTTTATAGTTTTTCATCTCACCCATCAAGGTCATAAATTTCCCTGATTGTTCCATAACTGCATATTTTCTTATGTGGTCTGATTAATACATCTATAAATAGCTTCAGTACATATGACTGGTAAAGAACAGTGGAAAATGTTCATTGGAGTCTGAGATTTCTGCAAAAAAAGTTAAACAAAAGAAATTACCGCATTATGTCATTTTCTGTTGAGCTATGTTAGACAAACGTCATATTTTGTGATGATCCGGAGGGCCCCAATCCATCTATACATAACATGTGTGCATCCACTCTTAACTGCATTAGAAATTTTGCTGTGATCATTATACACATAGGACGTGTCATCGATAAGATATAAATATCTATTATAAGTCATCATATAAAAATCCTAGGCACAATGGATTGGCTTTAAAATCTGCTCCAAATCAGGTTGTCCTCTGCTGGATCCTTGGGGCACATTACCCTGGTGGGTCAGTCCAGAGGATATGCTATAAAAACCTGATAGGTGTGGGTCCCACCTCTGATCTCGTTCACCAATTGCTGGCTGCCAGTCTCTCTACATACTTCTGCTCTGCACTACCCTCTGCATTGAAGTCTTTAAGAATTACATAAAAAACCAAGCTGGTAGGATTCTTACCTATTAAGAATTATGACATATACTGTGGATATGACTTTAATACCCAACATGAAAATACACCTCTAATTTTGTTCCCTGGTAATCCAAGAACATTCTCTAAGTGTCTGGGAAAATGCTTGAAAAAAACTCCATACCCAGAGCATGCAAAGGACAAACAAAACACCAAAACACCATTAAACTGTCTTAAAATGGAACTACAAGAAATGTTTGTAGGGTATTTTAGAATTTCCTATTGGGCAATATGTAGCATCTAGCCATGACGTTTTTACCACCCCTCCAAAAAATGGCATAAAAAAAGGGACATTTTTGAAAAATGTAGTGTGCAGTGCATCTTTTGGGGGATTTGAGCAGCCCAGCCTCAGGGCAAGACCTGCAAAGAGAAGCAAACTTACTTGATCCTCGCCACTGGGTCCTGATTCCTTCGCTTCCCAGCCACTATTACTCAGGTCCCCTGCTGTCATCCACTTTGACAACACTGTAGGCAATAACTAGCCACAGCGGTGACCTGGCCCCCTTGAGTCACATGACCAGTTGACATAAGGCAAGAGGGATGGTAAATATGCTTCCTTTTGGAAGTCTGACCAGGTCTGACTTCCAAAAGGAGGGAAACCCTTTTAATAGATGCTTAATGTCACTGTAGGGTTAGTTCTGCTGAATTTAAGGATATCCTTCAGTTAACAATCAGTTGCTTCATTTTGGAGAAAAAGTACTTTTAATCTATAGGCAAATGAGCAGTTAAAGGGGTTGTCCAAGTTATATTTATTGATGACCTATCCTCAGGATAGGTCATCAATATCCGATCGGAGGGGTCCGACACCCGGCACCCCCTCTGATAAGCTGTTTGAAGAGGAGGCACTCGCTGCCTCCTCTTCACTGTTTACCTTCTAGCCGTTGCATCTGCAGTGGTGAGCAGGTGTAATTACACCCAAGCCATCCTATTGAAATGAATGGGATGGCTTGGGTGTAATTACACCTGCTCACCACTGCAGATGCAACGGCTAGAAGGTAAACAGTGAAGAGGAGGCAGCGCTGACACAGCGCAAGCCTTCTCTTTAAACAGCTGATCGGAGGGGGTGCCGGGTGTCGGACCCCCTCCGATCTGATATTGATGACCTATCCTGAGGATAGGTCATCAATAAATATAACTTGGATAACCCCTTTAAGTGTACATGGGGAAAGGCCAGAGCCACTCTGTGCCCTCTTGCTCCTGCTGCTTTCTCTAGCAGCCCACCCCTCTACTTATTGATTGACAGGGACAGGAGAGATGATTATGCATGAACCTTGCCTTGTCAATCAAGAAGAGCTGGCAGAGGAAGCAGGGGGATAAGGGTGCACAAAGTGGCTCAGGCCCACCCATAGTGCACTTATCTGCTGATTTAAATATAGATAAAAAGTATTTTTTCTCCAGAATGAAGCGATAGATCACTAAGTGATAGGTATTCAGCTGACACAGCCCTACAAGGCATTGTGTCTGGCTTAAAGAGGTATTCAGTGTTTAACACTGGTGCCTTGCGGCACCAGTCACTAGGTTCGAAGCTCTGCATGGAGTTTGTATGTCCTCCCTGTGTTTGTGTGATTTCCTCCGGGTACTCCAGTTTCCTCCCACACTCCAAAGACATACTGATAGGGACCTTAGATTGTGAGCCCGATTGGGGACAGCGTGATGCTAATGTCTGTAAAGTGCTGGGGAATATAGTATCGCTATAGAAGTGTGTATAATAAATACCTAAATAAATAAATAATAATATATACAAACTGGAATGCCTCTTTAATAGTGAATTTTCCGGGGACAGATTCCCCTCAATTGCTCATTCACACGAACGTGTGATGCCCATTGATGTATTGCGGACTGCATTTGTGGATCCGCAATACACGGGCACTGTTTTGTGCCCATTCCGCATCACGGATGTGGACCCATTCATTTAAATGCGGAACGGAAGAACGGAACACTACGGAAGCACTACGGAGTGCTTTATGGAGTTCCATTCCATTCCATGCTTCCACACCGCAAAATATAGAACTTGCTCTATCTTTTTGCGGAACGGAAGGATCGCGGACCTATTCAAGTGAATGGGTCTGCGATCCTCATGCGCCTGCCCAACGGACGGTGCGTGTGCATTGCGGAACGCAATTTTCGGTCCACAGCACAGGCACTGGCTCCACACGTTCGTTTGAACGAGCCCTGAGGCTGAGTTCACGTCACCGTTTAGCTTTCTGTTCTTCTGGTCCGTCAGAAGAAGAGAGAAAAAAAAACAGGATCCTGTAAATAATCGATCCTGTTGCACTAGTTGTCATCCATTTGAGCCATTTCTGAGATCTCAGATGGAAATGGCTCAAATGGATCACAACTGATGCAACAGAATCCGTTTTTTTTTTTACAGGATCCTGTTTTTTCTTTTCTCTATCTTCTTCTGACGGACCAGAAGAACGGAAAGCTAAACGGTGACGTGAACGCTGCCTACAAAAAATCTATAAAACACAAAGATATTGCTGTCATTCAGTATGTCCTTTATTCACTGTATGTTATATATAGATGAGCGAATTTAAAAAAAATTAGATTCGCCAGTTTGCCAAATTTTTCGGGAAAAAGTATAAATAAATAAATTTGTGGCAATTTATGTTAAAAACAGCTATTTCCTGACTGCTTAGAGACTTTATAGTGGTTTAGAACACTGTGCCTTGTAGTAACACGCATAGGGAGTCTGCTTTGGTAGTAATATAATACTGTGAGTCCGTATGACATGCAGATGACAGGCGTCACTCTTAGAATCACTGCACACTTCACTTATTAGGGCAGTCACGGGGCCAAAACTGACCAAATAACTCAAGTTTCAACTCAGCTGTCACGGATGGTGTTGCAGAAAACTAGAAGTCACAAATATAGATCCGACTGACTTGATCCCAAACTAAGGAACAAATGGATGAGCCCTATAAAAGCCCTAGAGCTCTCCCTGACTGCTCAGTCCATGCAAAGATCTTTATGATAGAAAATTGCATGTCCTCGTACCTAGACTGTGTGACACTTGAAAACCCTACAATAGTGAGGGGACCCGACCACCGTCTCCCAGCACTAAATACGGAGGGAGTCAGGGTCACCTAGAATCAAGCCAACAGAAAAACACAAATAAAGGAAAAGACTTACTGAGGAACCAGCAGTTGCAGCATCTAGCAGTGAGCACAATCCAGGAAGTTGTATAAACCGCAAAGTGATGCAGTATGGGAGGGGATATGAAGGGATGCAATCAGTGCAACTAGATGACAGCTGAGAGAGGGAAACGAGATGACAAAATGAAACCAAAACAAAAGAACCTCAAGCAAGAGGTACTGAAGAACGTCTGTCAGAGCTTCTCAGAGATCTGGCAGTGACATCAGCCTTACAGGTAGATGTTAGCGTCAAGAAGAAGTGCACTCCTTTTACACGGTCGCCAGCTGATTCCACATAGATGTCTGCAGAATAGTGTTGAGCACAAATATTTGAATTGTGAATTTTAATCACGAATATCGCCACTTCGGGAATTTGCAAATATTTAGAATATAGTGCTATATATTTAAAATTGCGAATAGTGTTGAATATTCTAATCGCAAATTTATTGTGAATATATTACATTGCCGTAACCAATGACTAGAGATCACAAATTCTCAAATTTGAGAATTTATGGTGAATATTTGGCCAAAAATTTGCAAAATATAGCAAATTTGAATATTGCCTATGCTGCTCATCACTAACAGAACCTGTTCTATTAAATGCTTATACAAGTAGAGCCCCCCTACAGAGTGGAGAGGGTGTCAGCAGTAAGTTTGTGTTGACGTCACTGATTAATTTTCCCATTCTCTGATCTGTCAGAATAATTACCCCCCAAAAAAACGCAAGGCAAAAAAAAACTGAGTGTATCTAAAACAGAGATGACACGTGAATGGATTATTTGCATGTCTTCTGTGTTTTCTACCCACTCCTGCTTTTGGTCACCAATTCATAAGCTAATTCTGATGGGACCATACAGGCATTAAAGCTGCTACACAGACATGATCCGTTGTGCGTGTCGTTTTTCCTTCCTTCTGACAGATCAGAAGAAAGGTGAAATAAATGATGATGTCAGCCAAGCCGAAAGCCAAAATAGTGGAGCAGTCGTGAAGTGAGGAGGGTGGGAACAGCATGAAAAGTCTACAGAGTGGACCTATGACATAGTGGTGAGGTGGAAGCAGCATGAGGAGACCACAGAGTGGCCCAATGACAGGGTTTGGAGGAGGCAGCAGCATGAGGAGACCACAGAGCGGCACAATGACAAAGTCTGAAGGTGGCGGCAGCACCCTCTGAAGATTGTGGGTGAGCACTTGGCATCAGAAGTGTGGCATCAGGCGGGTAACAGCATCAGAATAGTAGCTAAGGCAGGTAGCCAGAAGAAACCGGTTTCTTTTATCAAATTGTTGGTGTTGCACCATGAATGATCTAGTCTGATGCATCAGACATTGGTATGTGGAAATCCTGGCTGATCATCTTGATGCAGTGTCCCACTATGTGCTATATGTGGGCACTTTAAACTCTTGCTAAATGTCATATCAAATGTATTGTGGTATCACGCTGTAATTCCCTTTAAAAGGCTGGCAGTGTAATTGACCTTTATTGACACCTAGGTGGTGCTTTCACCACTTATATATATAGCTGGGGGAGGGTGTAAAGTTAGTGTGTCCGATGCTAATGAAAAGATGAGGAAGTTAATGGAGGAGGTATTTCCAAGGTATTGTATTTCCACCTAAATAATTAAAAAAAGATTTTAAAGCATTTAAGTGCAGTGCTTAATGCTGAATACAAGATTTTATGTTCACCAAAATAATTTAAAAAATATTTTACTGCATATAAGTGTAGAGCTTAATGCTGAATACAAAATTCTTTTGTCCACCAAAATAATTCAAAAAAGATTTTACCGCATATAACTGCAGCACAGAACGCTGAATAAATTTTTTATTTCCACCAAAATAAGTCCCAAAAGATTTTGCTGCATATAACTGCCACACTGAACTCCGAATATCTTTTTTTATACGCCACTAAAGGCTTTTCAACAGAGGGTTATAGATTGTCAGTTTAAAAATAACAACGGTGCCTGAGGTGGAGTGATCTGAAGTGAACAGGAGGTAGCAGAGGAAGTATGTCCCCGGTGGAAGAGCGAGATGTGGTCCTCATGCGGTTTCTCTGCTGCAGAGAAGTCCCCATAGTATCCAGGAAGCAATACCATAGATAGATGTGGGCTGGTGTGAATCAGTTCTCATTTTTGTGCAGGGTTAGAGCATAGTGTATTCACCTGTATTGGTGCACCGCTCTTATGGACGTCGTCGCGTAAGCTCGCAGTGTGTGAAACATAAATACAAAATTTCCCTACAATGTAATTCAGTCCATACTGCAAAAAGGACTTTCCCACATATAACTGCATGCTGAATATATCTTTATTTTTCTTTTGAAATACGCCACTAAAGGCTTTACCACATATAACTGCAACAGTGAAAGCTGAATATATTTTTATTTTTCTACTGATATACGTCAATAAAGCTTTTCAACATACAAGTGCAGCAGCGAATGGCAAATGTAAATTTCTTTTTCTACTGATGTATGTCACTAAAGGTTTTTCAAGATATAAGTGCAGGAATGAAGGGTGAATGTATATTTCTTTTTCTAATGATATACGTCAATAAAAGGTTTTTATACATGTAAATGCACCAGCAAATGGTGAATACGCCATTCTACTGCAATACGCCAGTAAAGGCTTTACCAGATATAACTGCAACAGTGAAGTAAGAACATATTTTTCTTGTAGTACTGAAATACGCCCCTATACGCTTTCACCAGAAATAACTGCAGAAGTGACCTGAGAATATATTTTTTTTGTTGGACTAAAATTGGCCACTAAACGTTTTGACCAGAAAAAAATTAAAGAGTGAAGTGTGTCTATTTATTTCTTGCAGTACTGACATATGCCCCTATATGCTTTCACCAGAAATAACTGCAACAGTGCAGTGTGTGTATATATTTATCTTTTTTTACTGAAATACGCCCCTAAACACTTTCACCAGAAATAACTGCAACAGTGCAGTGCATATATATTTTTCTTTGTTACTGAAATATGCCCCTATATGCTTTCACCAGAAATAACTGCAGAAGTGAAATGTGTATATATTTTTCTTGTAGTACTGAATAAGATACTAAGACTTTTTCTTGTAGTACTGAATAAGATACTAAAAGCCTCTAAGGGCTTTTCATCATAACACTTGCAGCCCAATAAAAAAAAAAGCTGGAATGACAGAGCTGTCTAATGACTATTTGGATCCCCAAATAATCTTTCCCTGCACTTGTAAATCACTTTCCTATCAATGTCCCTAGTGCCTTCTATCGTCTCTCCCTGCACTAAGAAGCTTTGAAATGATTTCTCCCTATCCTTTCCCTGTACTTATAAATCGTTTTTTCTGTCTTTTTTTTTTCCACAGTGAGGTTTTTCCAATAGCTGTCCCTAGCCCCTTCACATGCTGTCCCTGCACTCTGAACGCTGGAAAATGGCAGAATCTAAAATGGCTGCTGTATTTATAAGCCTGTGACATCACAGGGCTGGCTGCTGATTGGCTGCATGCAGGCATGTCAATCTGGAGGATGCCGCTTTCCTAGAGTTTCTTGCCCCATGTCCTCACATGTGTAGGAAAATTGCGATTCGTTACCACGAAGCGCGAGGAAATTTGTATTCGTTGCAAATCAAATTTTTCATCTCTAGTTATGTACTAAAGCAAAAGGCTAAAATAATCTATATAGTGGTATCTAGCAGTTCAAGGGTACGTAAATCCCACAGCTCTACTGATGCAGAAGTGCTAACATTGTCATTGCGAATAGTAGAAGCTTGCTGAGTTAAAATAATGCAGTGGGTTTACTTTTAGTCCTGTGCTAAACACAACATGACACCATTACCAAACAGTCTGGCTACAATTAACAAGCTAAGCATTACTACGGCTGCATGTACTTAGTAAATTCAGCATCCTGCAAAACAAAAACAGAAAATGATTTTCTACTATAACCTGCTTTTCTGTGCTTTTGATTTCAGTAGCGTTTTTTTTTTTTTTTTTTTATAAAAGAGAATGTGCCATCAGAAAATGTTTAAATAATGTTTTCATGTTAACCACATAAAAAAAAAAAAAAGCTTTGGTGGTTATTTTTAATTTTCTGTGCCACTATCTTTATTTAAAAAAAGTCCTGTAGTTTCAACACTGGCCACTAGGCCTAATAAGAGGCACCACCTTTTAGTCTGTACAGATCACTGCTGTTAAATGCTTATCCTAACAGGCAGGGTTAGAATGACAAATATCACCTCTATATAGATAACACAGGATGTACCATTCACAATCGGTGATATCACAGCTTATCTATTCCATCCTGACCTCTGCACATGTCACACAGCATGCCTAGAAAACTCTCCCATAGAAGTCAATGGGGTGTCCATTGTGTCTACAACCTGTGGTGACTGCTGTAAAACAATATTCCAAATTCTCTCTAAATGCTGTTACTAGGCAAAATAGCAGCCCCCATAATAATGTTCAGGAAAAAAAAAAAAAAAATCTGTGATACATTCCCCTTTATGAATAATTATTTTGCATGACATATATTTTTATTATTTTTTATTATATTTTATTGTATATTATAAATATGAATATACCACCAAGCATCAGCCTCTATTATCCATAAAGTAAATGTATCTATCTGCCTTCAAACGTGATGTAAACATGTAAGGTAACAGGCACAGAAGCTTAGGGCAGGTTTTCATCAGCCTTAGGAATTCACTTATAGTGTTTCATTATAACAGAATATATTTTAGGACGGAATGCAAAACGGAACCCTTTATTTCATTTGTCTCCGTCCTAATATATGTCTATGGAAACAAATAACAGTTCAGTTTGTTTCCATTATACATGACGGAAAAAAAAGTAATGTCAACAGGGCATTTTTTTCTGTCACGTATATTCTGGTTTCTGTTAAAAAACAAAGTCATGTTGACGGGACTTTGTTTTTTGTCCTAGATAACGAAACCAGACAGATCCGTTATGCTTGCCCATAGACCTCTATTATGACGGATCATGGGCCATTCTCACAGACTCTGTCAGCTCATGGAAAAAATAGGGAGGCTTATCTCAACGTAGCGGTCAGTTTTGTGTTCGATGGCATTAGTTTTGCAGATGGATATCTTCCTGAGTTAGGCCTAGTTCACACGAACGTGTGTGATCCGTGGCCGTATTGTGGCCCGCAATTTTCAGGCCTCAATAAACGGCCACACTTCCGTGTGCATTCCGCGGTCACGGATGCGGACCCTTTCACTTCAATGGGTCCGCAAATTCGGAATTACGGAACGGCCGCAAGGAACGGGACCCCTCGGAAGCACTACGGAATGCATCCGTGGGGTTGCGTTCCGTACTTCCGTTCCGCAAAAAGATAGAACAGGTCCTATCTTTCTGCGGAACGGGCAGATCGCGGACCCATTAAAGTGAATGGGTCCGCGATCCGATGCAGCTGACCCACGGCCGGCGATCGTGCATTGCAGCCCGCAATTTGCTTTACCTGGATATCTTATAGCTGGAGTTTTTGGTTTATTGCGGAACCTATACAAACTCATTTATCCCAAACAAGAGACTTAGAGCTCCGACGATCAGCCTCCTGACATACCTCAATACCAGGAGCATCCAGTGACTTTCAACATTCTTACTATTTTATATGTATTTTATTATTATTATTTTTATGGCGCCACTATGTGTGATCTAATGTTTTTATAATATTATATTGTTTTGATGAAGTGGAATATTTACTCCATTTCATTTATGTTATTTGAATAAATCCTTTACCGCTCATACTGTTTGTCCATCTGGTACCAGGTAGTTGCATGCCCCCTATCATTGTATACATAACTGGACACTTGTCTAACTTTACACCACCTGTTGATTGACTTACTTTGAAATACAATTTTAAGCCACAACAATGGTGCAATTTTGAAGCTAAATATTACCTCGTGAAGTCATGCCCCTTTTCCAGAAGTCATACTTCTTAGGTGCAATGGATGTTTCAAAAATTAAATGCACCAAACTGCATAAAATTTTGGTGCATTTATTCCAAGTTCTAACTGCAATCATATTTCTCTGTACAGATAAAGATGCCAGAATTTTGTCAGATTTTTTTATAAATATGAGAGGACCCCAAAACATTGGGAAAACGAAAAAATAATGCAAAGAGAAAGTGCGCTGGAATATAACAATGGCTGGGTGCGGTCGGTATATTTGTCTACTCAGCACAAGGTATGGACAAGTTCTGTGGGATCCATGCCTGGTGAATGTGAGCTTGTCCACGTTGGCTGTGGACAGGCGGCTACGCTTGTCTGTGATCACCCTCCCAGTCGTGCTAAACATACGTTCGGACAATACACTTGCTGCAGGGCAGGCCAGCATCTCCAAGGCGTAAAGGGCAAGCTCAGGACATGTGCCCAATTTGGAGACCCAGAAGTTGAATGGGGCAGACCCATCAGTCAGTAAGCGTAGGCATGTGCACACATTCTGTTCCACCATATTGCTGAAATGCTGCCTCCTGCTAAGACTTCCCATATCAGCTGGTGGTGGTGGTTGTTAAGGTGTGCTGACTAAGCTTTTCCACATTTCGACCATGCTAACCCTCCCTTCTGAGGTGCTGGCGGTGCCCCAGCTCTGTGGAGACTTCTTCCTCCTCCTTTTCTGCCTTCGCCTTGTGCTTCCACTGACCCCTCGCTGTCAGGTAGGAATGACATCAGCAGGGCGTCTACTAGTGTGCGCTTGTACTCGCGCATCTTCCAATCAAGCTCCAGTGACAAAAATAAGAAGGAGCACGTTGTTCTTGTAGCAGGGAATTAGCAGGGTGGCCACCCAGTAATTAGCACTGGTTAGAATTTAGGCAACTCTGCGGTTGCTGAGCAGGCATTTCAGCATGTAGTTGCTCATGTGTGCCAGGCTGCCCAGAGGCAACGACAAGTTGTCCTCTGTGGAAGGTGTATCACCTGTGTCCTCCATATCCCCTAGCCACAGTCCATTGATGCCTATAAGCTGCTATGGGTGCCACCAGTGGCGTAGATATTGGGGTTGCAGCGGTCGCAATTGGAATCCCACCCTGCCAGATGTAAGCAATGAAAGTGCTTATGCAGCGCTATGTCCACAGAGTGTGTGATGATGATTTGCATACAATACCGGGTCTGTAACACAAGGCAGTGAGTGAGGCGAGGTTTGGGGCAGAGGGCTCAGCCTCTACAAGTTATAAGACTGAGGGATGCTGCCAGGTAGGAATGGGGACTGGGAGATAGCAGCAGCCAGCTTACCAGTCTCCAGCGCAGCCCTCCTGTCCTGAGTCCTGACTGATGTGCCAAGAAGGGCGGGTCACTCCTGCTAAAGGCTGGTAGGCAGGCAGGGCCAGGGGCTCAGGACCTAGTTGCTACTAGTCTGTGTACAAAGTGGCCAGTTTCTACTGGTTTCCCCAGATTGTGCTGGCCTGGGATAGGGCTGGGTTCTACTGAGTTATAATGGATGTGTGAGGGACACTGCTGTAATGTGGCTGTACAGCATGTCACCTAAGTTTGGGGGGTACACTGCCACTACCTTGCCTTCTGATGTATCCCTGTTTTAGAATTGACTAATGATACTGGGGCAGTATTCAAATTTGGGATATTTTGCAAATATTTTGTAGAATATTCGTCATATATTTGCGAATTCGAGAATTGCAACAATCGGCAATGTATTATTCGCATAATGCACGCGAAATACCGGTGTGGGGTAGGCAACATTTCTATTGGTTGCTAAGGATGTTGCTAAGCTGTGACAAAGCCTTCTCATTGGCCCACAAGCTAGAAGAAAGGAGAGACGATCACCTGATGTGTACTGTGTTAAAAAAATAATTTTCGTCATTACGAATATATAGCTCTATATTCTAAATATTAGCGAATTCTTGAAGTGCCGATATTCGCGATAAAAGTTTGCTTTTCGAATATTCGCGCTCAACCTTAGAATTTACTTAAGGTTTCAACTACATTCACCTGGCTGTGGTGCCACTGGGCTTTTGGATCCATGCTTCTGCCCCTTAAAATATAGGATATGTCCTGTCTTTGGCCATGTCTCGTGGAATACGGACCCATTGAAATCAATGGGTTCGCGTCTGCACCATGATGTTGTGTTCACACAGTTGGTGCTTTGCAGATCGGCAGTTTGCAATGAAAAGCACAGGCATGGAAGTGCCATAGCCAAGTGAACGTAGCAGCCTAACTTTAAAGGGGTTGTACGGGTTCAGAGCTGACATACCTCCATTTTCACCCAGACAGCGTCCCTGACATAAGCATCGGAGCAGTTCATGCTCCGATGCTCTCCTTTGCCCTGCGCTAAATCGCGCAGGGCAAAGGAATCTTTAGGAATTCCGGTGACGTATCGGGGCTCTCCATGGGGCTTCCAGGAAGCCCGGTGACATCACCGGCTCTGATGGGCGGGCTTTAGCGCCAGTAAAATGGCTAGGGCATCGCTAAAGCCTGCCTATCAGAGCCGGTGACATCACCGAACACACTGCCGGGGGGAAGCTTCCGCCCGGCAGTGTGTTATAATAACCAAAAAAGCCTGTGCCTTGCGCGATCTAGCGCAGAACAAGGGAGCGCATCAGAGCATGAGATGCTCCGATGCTAGCCTCAGGGGGGCTGCCTGGGTGAAAATAAGGGATGAACCCGGACAACCCCTTTAAGTCAATTATCCCTTCAAAGGGGTAGTCTCATCATAGACAATGGGGACATATCACTAAGACATGCCCCGATTGTCTTTTAGGTGAGTGTGCTACCGCTGGGACCCACACCTATATCGAGAACGAAGCCCTGCAAGGTGGTGGCTGGAGGACTCCGGTCAGGCCACCACTAAGCCGGCTTCCCATAGAAGTGCATGACCGCGCATGACCGGCCACTGCTCCCATTCACTTCTATGGGCTCGACACCCCTATAGAAAATGAATAGAGGGCAGCTGCGCATGCGCAGTGCGCCCTCATTCACTTTTGGGTTTCCGTTCTCTATATAGGTGCGGGTCCCAGCGGTGGAACCCGCACCTATAAGACAATGGGGACATATCCTAGCTATATGCCCCCATTGTCTATTATGAGAATACCCCTTTAATCCATATCTTTTAGATGGCATCCTTATTATTATTAATATTATGCACTTAATGGATTAAAACTTATTTTCTCAGTGAGATTTTAGTTCTGCTATTGGGCATGGTGGGCGTGCACAGGTCTGGTGGTGTTAGGAAACGGTATTGAGGGTGGGGGGGCCCAAACTGAACTCTTGCACCAGGGCCCATGAGCCTTTAGCTACACCCCTGGGTGCCACCCTGATATAAAAAAGGTTGGTGGCGGTAGGACATGCACCAAACTGCTATCCGCCTCAGGCCCAGCCGCCACAGCATTTACCCAATGTACAGTTAGGGAGATATAACGTCCCTGCCCATGCTTACTGGTCCATGTATCAGTAGTTATGTGGACCTTGCCACAGATGGCGTTGCACAGTGCACACCTGATTTTGTCGGCCACTTGGTTGTGCAGGGCAGGGATGGCTCGTCTGGAAAAGTAGTGGTGGCTGGGAACCATGTACTGTGGGACAGCCACCGCCATAAGGTTTTTAAAAGTCTATCTCCACCAGACGGAATGACAGCATTTCAAAGGCCAGGAATTTTGAAATGCTTTAATTTAGGGCCAGGGATTGCGGGTGGGTAGGGGGGTACTTCCTCTTTCTCTCTAGTGTTTGGGGAATGGACAGCTGAAGGCTTTCATGGTATAGTGTGGACATGCTGGGTGACGGTGGTGGTGGTGTTGCTGCCACACCCTCTGTTTTTCGGGGTGGCAGGTGCCACTGTCACTCCAGAGGAGGAGGAAGAGGCCAAGACTGCAGCAGAAGAGGGAGCAAGAGAGCCTGAGATCTTTTGTGGTTTTTCAGGTGTGTACTCCACTGCAGCTCGTGCTTTGCATTTAGATGCCTGGTCATGCAGGTGGTGCTCAGGTTTAGAACATTTATGCTTCACTTAGGCTCTGATTGCACAGCGTGCAAACCACTCGCATCTTGTTGTCAGCACATTGTCTGAAGAACTGCCACGCCAGGGAACTCCTTGGAGCTGGCTTTGGTGTGCTCAGTCCCTGGGTGTGGTGGGCAGTAGCAGGCATACTGGCTAGGGGATGGCCACTCTGCTTTTGCACCCTGCTCCCTCTTTTGCTGTGCGGCTGGTGCTGTGTGACCACCCCCTCTTCCTCCGAACTGCACATGTCACTCGCATGATCTTGATTCCATGTGGGGTCTAGGACCTCATCATTCTCCACATCATCTTCCACCCACTCTTCACCTCTGCCCTCCTTGCCAGTCTGCACATGGCAGAAAGCTGCAGCAGTTGGCACCTGTGTTTCTTCATCATCATCAGAGACGTGCTGTGGTGGTCCTGCCATGTCCACATCCTGAAACATAAGTGGTCGAGTATCAGTGCACTCAATCTTTTCAACTTCTAGGGCTAGTTGGATGGCCCATGGAATCCCCACCAGCAGAGTCATTAAAAAGCATAGCGACTGCACATGACTTGGGGCTCAGACTGCTTGGCTGATTTACAAGGGGGTGAGGTGAAAGACAGATGCCCATGGGCTGCAGGTGCCAACTCTGCAGTTTCAGCAGGTTACCGGGTGGGAGACAATGTGAAGGAACTGGAGGCACTGTCAGCCACCCAATCTACTACCGACGCTACTTGTTCTGACCTCACCATTCGTACACTGGTATTACTATTTGGGCATACAAAATGACGCTGAACGTCCTGTCGCCTACGTGCATCTGAGGAAGGTGTTTCATTTGGGTGTGTAGCTGGCACAGATGGAACACGTCCTCTCCCTGCACAGGAGCTCCACCAGCACCAGCAGCACCACGACCAGGGCCACATCCCTTATTTGATGCTCTCCTCATTCTCTGAGGTCACCCACTGAACTAACAGACAGATTAACTATAATAATTTCCCTGTCATGTATGCAGTGCAGCTGTACCTAACACCAAAAATAGGAAAATGTCACCCACCGAACTAACAGACAGATTAATTTTTATTAATTTCCCTGTCACATATGCAGTGCAGGTGTACCTCACACCAGAAATTGGTATATGTCACCCACCAAAATAACAGACGGAAACTATATTAATTTCCCTGTCAAGGATGCAGTGCAGGTGTACCTCACACCACAAATGGGTTTATGTCACCCATCGAACTAACAGACGGATTAACTATTATATTTTTGTGTCAGGGGTACAAAAATGGTGCATTCTACCCACAAAGAATATCTATAGGTTAACCACAGAATTAATAGCCAGATTAATTATTATATTTCTGTGTCAAGGGTACAAAAATGGTGCATTGCACCCACAAAAAATCGCTATATGTGACCCACAGAATTAACAGCCAGATTTATTATTATATTTCTCTGTCAGGGGTACAAAGCTGTTATATTTTACCCACAAAAAAATCATTATAGGTCACCCACAAAACAAATAGCCAGATTCCTAACACTCTCCCTCACTTCAGCTGCATGCTTCCTGTCCCTGCACTGGGCGGTGCTACATGTGATCCAGCACATTATGTACTGGCCAATCACAGCCATGCCATTACTAGGCCCACAGCTTAAGAGCTTGTTGATTGGCTGCCCTGCAGCCTTTCAAAAGCTTTATTAAATGCCCGAACACCGGCAAAGTTCGGGTTTGGGTCCAGCGAACAGTTCGGGTTCGCTCAACACTAGTTATGAGTGGACCCTTAGGCTCTGTTTTAACATTATGTCTTCAATTTGTAAAAGAGCCATGTTATGACTGATTTGTTTTCCATTTTACTTCAATCTAAAAGTGTCTGTGAAATGGAGCAACCAATATTACAATAAAAGTCTATTGTATTGAAATGTATAGAATCCTTGTGAACTGCGATAAGTTCAAGGTGACATTTTTTCAGTATTATTATTACTTAATGCTCAAATCTACAGAGAAATGTTTATCATAATGATACCAAAACTCTTACAAGAGGTGTAACAAGACTGGCAGCTTTACAGTTCCTTATATCTTCCATCCTTTTTGCTGCTGCAAGCACATAAACATAGCGCTAGTTGACTGGTATACTTCTAAGAACGTCCATACAAGCATACAGAGCTTGTTCACACGACCATATGGCTTTTTTAGTGTTTTGCGGGCCGTTTTTCCCGGATCTGTTTTTCCGGGTTTTTTTTCAGTAGTTTCCGGTTCCGTTACGTTTTTCCGTTCTGTTTTTCCATATGGCATATACAATATACAGTAATTACATAGAAGAAATTGGGCTGGACATAAAAAAAATTCAAAAGATGGTTCCGCAAAAATGGAACGGATACGGAAGACATACGGAGTACATTGAAATGAATGGTTCTGTGTACGGATCGTATATGGAAAGCAAAAAACGTCCCATATACGGAACGCAAATAACTTTTGTGTGAATGAGCCCTAAGGCTGTAAAATGGATCAGTCTGGAGAGAGAGGTCCTTTATCCCTCAGACTCACTATCAGGACAACATCCAATCTATAGCCATAGTATCTCTGAGAAAGATCTGATGGTCTAAAGCCATTTTTATTATTTTAATTTATCAGTTTATGTCCTTGTTTTTGCCCTGTTTTAGTTTCACCCTTGATATTCTTTCTTCTCACTTCTCCTTCACTTACAACTCTACATATTTTATTAAACCAAACCTTATCGTCTTGGGTTACTTTTCTAATAATTCAAGTAGGTGCAGTGTCCTTTTGCATTTAATGAAAAGAGTTAAATAAGTATTTGGCCTTTGTCTTGGCTGTATTTAGTGTGTCATAGCCAACTGTAGTAAATGATCCTCTAGATTTTAACCTATCCCCCCCCCCCCCCCCCCCCCCACCCTCCTTAAGCTACTATTGTACAGCTAAACTACAGGCTAAAATGCACCTGCAGCTTGTATTGAACTGACTAGCAATATAAAATGCTAATGTAATGGACATAAGAAAGTAAAAAATGCTTACAGATACATTATATAATACAAATAATAAGTATAATCATTATGGAATAGTACTGAAATATAACTTTCATATTTGAAACATATGGTGTTTGTCACCTTTATTTATTTCCAGCTATAACATTTTATCTTCAGTGACTAAAGCATTTAATAGTATCTGGTATTTATCACCTTGGATATACAATACGCACATTACCTCTCATTTCATTGTAGTATTTCCATTGGAATGTATAGGAAGTTTCCTAATAAGTAAATTCTTAATAATCTTACATACTGTATTATTTTTTACTTGATTTCAAATCCTTATCGAACAGTATGTATTTTACAAATGCAGTTTATACATATCTGTAAAATAAATATATTATAAATGCAACAAACAATGGTGCACATCAGCATGATGGAGTTCACTGAGACATAAATCAGCAACTTTACTATTTGTAAAAAGGCATGAAACTTGGGATTTTCTATATTTCTACAGAAGCTCAGAACAGTGGTCTTTCCAATAACATGATGCATAGTGTTATTTTGCTGTTTATCATTTTCATTTCAATGTAGTTTACATAGAGCAACATTAAAAATCCTAAAATCTGCATTATTTATAACATAATATAATAACAACAACAACAATAATAATAATAATAATAATAATAATAATAATAATAATAATACCAGACATATTTTATTGGCATTCTCTTTCCTCTCTCTCTTTCTCTCTCGCTCTATATATACAGTATATACATATATATGCGTGTGTCTGTGTGAATTTTAGTCATACACATTATGTTGCTGTTATGAAATAATAATTTACTTATTTAAAATGTAAAAGAAAATATAAATAGGAAATTTTACAAATTATTAAACAGCCCAAATTTCGCCTCATTCACCAAATATTTGAATTCCAGAAAATCGTTACCTGGACAACCAACAGACTCGTAGATATTATGTTACTTGTGAAGGCTTCATTAATTCTTTTTTTGCATACATTTGTAAGAATGCAGGGAGAGGATGAAGCTTACCTTTGGAGCCATTGCCACAACAATATTAATTCACCAACTAATATAATGATCATATACATAGGTGTCTGATCAAGCAAGTGACCATTCCCAAACAAAAAGCTTGAAATCACATGTATTCACTTTGCAGATCATGAGCTACAGTGTGTGATCTAACCATGCTGAAACACAATTTGCGCATTAAGCGTATTATGTTTGTGCCTGCAGAATTTCCAGCTAATCCAAAAACCATATTAACAATCAGTGTTCTTGTATTTCATGCTATGAAGTTGCAAGTGATACAAAAGATTATTTGACACTTTGATTTCAAGGGTGTTTGATATGATAGATTAATGTTACCTTGTTTGTTTGTTTCATTGAAAACCTTGTGGTTTGGCCCAAGTCACACAGCAGCTCATTTCCCCGGTTTATGAAGTTCAATTAGAATTAAAAAGCCTAAATCAATAGTTTGAGAAGCAATATAATAGATCAAATGTAATATCAGTCAACTGAATAAAGGTCCAACATGTTATGAGCGTAATGTGGCTTTATAGAGTTCTAATGGACATTTCAGAAAATATTTCAGAACATAAAGTGCATAAGCAGGCATTACAATAGACTTTACTGCAATGTACAATGGATTGGCTGAAAGAAATAATTTTATAGAATCAAAGAATGTATAAAAAATGTGTAATTTGATATTGATAATAATTATGATTATCACAATAACAGCTTGCCTTGTTTGTGTAATGCCAAGATTACAGGGGTAGAAAATGTTTAATATAACGTAACAATTTGATAAATTGCATTTTCCCTATATGCATTGAGTCCGATTTTTGGTTACTACAAACCTAATGAATGTATAAATATCATAATGTATGTATATAGGTATGGTTTGTTCTTCAACGTTCTTGTTTTCTTATGCCACTCCCATATATCAAATGGCAAACACAACAATAGCCTGGTTCAAAAATTGATCATAATTCTATCAATTGGAAGAAAAGAAAAAAAAATCAAACAGCAATTTACAGAGTAACCAAATTACCAAAACTAGTAGAGCAACTTTTAATGAGCAAAACCATTAACAATTTTCTGACTGCGGTCTGCGTTCACAAACCTTGGACACCTTGTTAGCACAGAATGAGGTGTTCAATCAAGAGACTGGGAATTGGAAGTACCAGGGCACAGTTTTTTTTTTTTTTTGAGTGGTGATTACAAAGGCATGAGTGTGAGTGCCAAAGTAACAGTCTTCTACACTGCAGGAAGCTGAGAAACCTTCAAGGCTGCATTTGTAAATCAGCCTTGATGATTACAGCAGTCACAAGCAAAGAGCAGGGGAAACAATGATTTTCACTAGTCTTTCACTACTTTAATTTGCTCTTCAGATGAACAAAGTGATACAAGGAACTGCTGCTGTATTGTCCTAACATTGCACTGTATGGTTTAACACTATCATGACCATGGCTGCCGATTTGTCGACAGAAGATCCAAACATTAACAAGTTAATATTGATTTCAATGTCAGGCCGATATTAATAGGGGGATTAGATGGTGGCAGTATTTATCTGACGCTGTGGGTGCTGAGGGCTGAAATGTTGCCTTTATCATATTTCTTTGGAAAACTGTTCTAAATGATATTAATAAAAATGAATAATATTCATGTCCTAAACTACTTTTTACATTGAGATAATAATAATAATAATCTTTATTTATATAGCGCCAACACATTCCGCAGCACTTTACAGTAATTAATAATAATCATGTCCTAAATGACTTTTAACTTAAAATAAATGTAATTCAGATAATAATAATAATAATGTTTATTTATATAGCGCCAACATATTCCACGGCGCTTTATAGTTCAGGGGTTCATGTACAAACAGTCATAAATAACATAACAGACAAGTCAATAATTACAACAAGAGGAATCAGGACCCTGCTCACAATCTATGATCTATCATCTAATATATATATATATATATATATAGAGAGAGAGAGAGAGAGAGAGTCACTTGTCACTAGTCACTAGTGCTCAATCCCAACATTTAAAATTGTGTTAATACATCTTGTGTTAAAAAAAATAGAACAAATGGAAAAAATATAAAAACAGGATTGAAATATATTTGTTTATTGTTGCCAGAATTTAATATTCTGCTTTATTTACCAATGAAATTAGCGTTATCATATATGTACAACTATAATTTTCCATCATTCAAAAAATATAAAAATCTTCACTACATATAACTTTCAATTATATGTGCAAGTGAGACATCTAAGATTCCCATTATCTGGTCTTCAGCAGGATTTAGAGACAACGCAGTGGGCTAAAATTGATTCAAGTTCCTTTGTGAATGCACTTTAAAATGTAGTGAGCATTGACAAACTGTAATTATCAGTAAAGAGCTTAACTAGTAACCATTGGTCAGGATTCATTAAGAAGTAGTGGCTAGGCGGTTAATTGAGAAACGGAACAATTGACGTAGAAACTCTTGCCGACAAGTGAACCCTGTCATCTTATAATTCGAGACGCTTCATGTGTATTTTTGGTGAAATATCTACAATCCAGAATTTTATTTGGATGCTCAACCTTGCAAACACATATAGTCATCATTACAATACCTAATTACATCATATAGAGATGACCCTTTAAACAAATAAGCTTGCACATGTCTATACTGGAATGAGATCTAAAAAAAATTAAGTGAACACATCCTTCTTACATCTCAATAATGATAAGAATTATATATTATTTGCACAGGTTAAAACAGGAAAAAAGGCTGTTAAAACATCTGTGTGTTAGATTTTGCTGTTCATAGTTTGTAACCGATGATCCACCTAAGTTCAAAGAGCAGTTGCATCATGACAAGCCCCATGTGTGTTTGTTTTACCTGTGAAACACATGCAAACACTTCGAATTTTGCAGATTTTATTAATTATGAAACGTGCAGCATGTAGAGGGCGCTGTTGCTCATGAATTCTCAAGGCATTACCTAACAAAAAGCTTCTTGCTGGATAGCCTGGTGTTTGTATTTTTATTAGCCCTTACTAAACGATCAGTGCTATTCTTGGCACATAAATTCTAGGTTCTTATTTCTGCAGTTGGGTCTATTGAAATAAATCTCATATGGCCATTGAATGCGGTTTGTTAAATTATTTTTCTAAAGACAAATGCTTGGCATTATAGTCAGCCAAGATGCTTGTGCCTATCGAAGTCTTCTCCCTTCCTTACAGTACACTAACAAGCACATTGATGGCAAAGGACTCTCAGAGGTTGCGTATATTTATTTCAGCTATTACGAGTCGTGACCTCTACATAAAGAAGTAGATAAGAACGTTCAACTGGCTTTAAATAAACATTTAAGGTAGTGTAGAATAAAAAGGACTCTGTGATATCAAGTGCACTTGTTTTCTATGTAATATGGCAAAGATAGGACATAGAGAAGACCACCATCATTGGCATTGCAGTGTCTTTTAATGGAAAAATAGAAATTAAAAACCGCCCTTTGTCTGCTGATGTTCTCTGATACATCGCGTAGAGGTGGCTGCTTTTATGAAAGATGCACGTTGGCCTTGTACTTATGGAAATGAAAGTCATCTACACAAATCCTGACATGGCATTGAAATTCTGTGCAGTGGAAATAAACACCGTCTCATTGGACCATACAAAAACCACCCCTTTGATCTCTGATAATTTTAGCCTTTCCCTCCTACCTTGTGCTTAAATTTTTTTTTCAGCAGGTACCCTTAGGAGAAAATCTATGGCGCAAAAGTAAATAGAGCTACAAACAGACAGTGCCTAATGCCTGAAATAATTTATGTCGACGGTTAAAAATTAATTACATAGCCTGAAAATATGAAGCTGTCAGGACTGTGTCACTGGAGATTGCAATTTTTTTTCAAGCTTGCAACAGTTGCCCGGCCAGACAGCCCAGGAATTATGCTATATTAATGTTTAATGCCCTGCCAGGTATTTGTCAAAGATGTAATGTATTATACAGGGGGCGATACGCAAACATTTCAGGGTAGAGGGTCCAGCAGACGGGCGGTTGGGAGAGAAATGTAGTTTTACAGAGAAGTAAGGAACTGTTTTGGATGTAGAAGATCAGTTAAGCATCAAAGATGTCTAAAGCAAAGAGGTCTTACCTGAATGTGAATAATCATGGCCAGATCTCACTTGTCATAGGCAGCACAATGAGGGTCCTGTAACAGAGCAGTGTTACACTATTTGCTGTGTGATGTAGATAGGATAAATTCTAATGTTCTGTGCGGTAGGAAATTTGCCTCTTTAGTTGTGTGTGCAGCTTTTGAAGTGCTGCCTAAAAATCAGCCTAGGGCTTCAAAGAGAAGGGATTATAGCTTTTATCAAGCAATTAATATGGCTGTAACTCAGAATGTCAGCACCTGATGACTAAACAGAGTGGACAGTACATTAAGGGGGGTCAAGAGCAGGCTTCACGTTGAGATGGTATTCATAAAGAAAATAATGGATAAGCACATGATATTTTGGGGGGTTTGATGCCTTCTACGTGGAAACTTAAAGCACAGGCCTCTTCTCTATTAGCTGGAGAGCAAGCAGACTTTAACGTATTTTATCCACCTAGATTATTTTAATCTCCCACCAACTGTTAAGGAGAAAGGCGTGTCATTAAAAGAAAGCTATCCCTAGCCTCTTAACCTGGTTCAGATGGCAGCCTCTTAGAAGCCCTTCTTTTTCTGACAGTGCAAGGGGTCAGAAATGGTCAGACTAGTGCACTAGAGCCAATCCATGGGAGATTGCCGCAGTATGAAATTATATCAAGAGGGAAAGAAGAAAAATGTCTATGAATGGCCTATGAGGTGAGAATGCAATATTTAAAGGGGTATTCTGGCTATGTAAAGTTAGCCCCTATCCACAGGATAAAGGGTCTGGTTATGTAAAGTTATGCCCTATCCACAGGACAGGGTATAACTATTAGATCCATGGGGTCCTACTGCTCATGAATCATGAGAATGGAGACCCCATACGCCTTGGAGGCCGCGAGAAACAAATTGAGCAGCTGGTCAGGCATGTGCACGGCCTCTCCATTTATTTCTATGTGAGCTCTGGAGCCAAGCATTGCACAACTGGCCTCTCCGTTTCTTATGGGGGGGGGGGGCCTCCACAGGGTACAGGGTCCTCGTTCTTGTGATCAGTGAGGCTCCCAGTGATAGGACCCCCACTGATCTAACAGCTTTTATCCTGTGAATAGGGGATAACGTTACATAATCGGAATACCCTTTAAAGGGTCATTTTTGTCCACACATTTTCTCCTATACCCCTAAAATGTAATATATGATGTCAAAGATGGAGAAGATTTGTATGTGCAAGCACTAAATAGGATCATTTTGTACAGTTGCCCAAAATAACAAAATATTTAAATTTTTCTTTCTTTATGCCTTGCAATATATAAAAATATTATCAGGCTAGTGTTGGAAAAGACTGTTTAGGTCTATGGTCACGATAGATAGATAGATAGATAGATAGATAGACTGTTCTCTTTGATCTTGGTAAGCCAAAGTGTCACTTTTCCATTTGAAGATATAGGCGCTGTACTTTCTTCTAAAACTAGATGCACTAAGTGACACCCTATGACAAGGTTTAGGTTGAAGCAGATCTTTAAGACATGTAAGGTATATTTCCATCACATAAGAAAGGGAAGTGAAGCTATGAGATCAGACCACCACCAATTCCAGAGGGAAATGGAGGGACAATCTCTTTGGCCCCATGGAGAATGATTTCAGTGTGTACTGTTTAATGTGCTGTTTCTTCTATTGTTGTTATGCATAGACATTGAACTCTTACAACCAAATACCCCCAAAGATTATAGCTAACTTCTGAATATGCCAACAGTGGACACCCTGCGATTGGCTTATTATTGAAGTATCCCTCTAACAAAAAGTGTCTGTCCGGCTACTGATTTCCTAAGACAGATGGTAGGAGTATGAGGTTTACTAAATATAAATCTTCATGTGCCTAACTGTTCCCACTATGTAGGACTGTTGTATTTTTCTGGGGATGCTGGCTTATGTGACAGGAAACATTTTCTTGTATGCTAGTGTTAATATTGTAAGGGGGAGATATGGAGGTTCTGTGATGTTAATGCCTAAACAATTGCCAACCAAATGGTTCTGGGGAATGACTTGGAGGCTGACACCATGTTGGTAGAGGAATTGGATTGGTCAAATCATGTGGGAACATCTTCCCCACTTGGTTGGACCACAGTTGGTAGATATCAACTCAATTTTTTCCATCATAGTTGAGCAAAAATGGTAAGTGACCACACAAGTATGGCAGTTTGTGCTTTAGGTTGGCCTTGAGCTTTAGGAGTTAGCTCTGTATTACACCTGCAAAAAGTCGGGCAGATCATCGCTAACAAGCATTTGTAGGAATGCTCGTTAGCAAGGATCTGTCTATGCAATACTGCTAGCGATTAACCGATGAAAGAGCAAACTCGTTAATCGGCCAATCTAAATTTTTCAGCAGGTTGAAAAATCATTGTTTGCCAGCGGCAGATCGTTCCGTCTAATCACGGTCTACCGTAGGAAAATAATGATTTTGTGTTAGGACGAGCAATGACATTAGCAATCACTCCTCCCTATACTGTGGAGGAGATCACTGCATGTGGTATCTTCCACTGACGAGCAGGAAACTTTTGGGAAGGAACAGCCTCATCTGTTGGTGTAAGCTAGTGTAATACAGCCCTAGAAGTACTTTCCCGATAGAGAGCTATATAAAGCTAAGCCAAGAGGTGAAGGTTGTGCCTGTCTCTGAGTTACACTGATATATAAATATATATATATATATATATATATATATATATTGTGACACAGTGAGTGGTTGTCTGGAAAGGCAGGTATTTTCCTCCCAGTATGTGCGGCTGGGCTGGTTTCCAGCCAGATGAGGTAAAATACCGGACCGAAGTTTAAGTGCCAGTCCGGGTTTTGGCAGCACCTGGCTGTCCTTAAATAGACAGCCGAAATCAGCAGAGATGTCTCTGTTTTTTTGGATCTGAGGCTTTGTGCCATGCTGGAGGGCTGAGAGCCGAACGCTGGGGAAACAGGCCCCCTAAAGCCTGCTGTGGACTACTGGAGGCAGAACTGCCAGCAAGGTGACTTGTGTTATATGAACTTTCCATTGTGTGTGAATTAACACCAAGACTACAAAGTTACGCGCTGAACATACCTTATTGAGGATGCAATTAAGGGGTGACGTGGTGTCATGGCCCCTATTAATTGCATGTGCAATTACTTAAACTATGTGGACCTTACCTGGTAACAGATGCCATGTGGTGCAGTCTGTGGATCTCGTGCAGGAAATATCTTCATCTGATAGGAGGGAATCCAAGCTGGCTCGTGAGTACCTATAAAAAAAAGAGAATGGCAGTTAGTACGCATACAGGGAATGGCAGCGACGAGACCCCCCCCCCCCCCCCTTTTCCCTAATTGTCACGTGTTTAGTATGGGGGAAATAGTCGCTCTTTAAGTGGACTATGTGTTGATATTTTATTGGTCAGTTACTTGATAGTTGTGTTATTAGTAGTCAGTTATAATTTAAGTAACATATATAACACCGTGGCCTATATTATCCATTTAAATAAAGATTATTTAAACATTGAAAGTTGGAGTAATCATTTGAGTATATATATATATATATATATATATAAGTGATTAAGAATGATACGGTTTGGAGTAAAGGATTTTATGACACCATGTTTTGTGCAATTGTGAATAAACACTGACGTTTTAAGTCAAGAACTTGTATTTTGCCTCTGTAATGCACCTGCTTACCCTATCTACAAAAGCTAAACCAATTGCTGGAGGGTGCAGGAAAGAGCAGTGAGGCTGGCGTGAGTGCCGATATTTTTGGTTTCTGCATTTTTCTGGCACGGTTGTATGTCATACATTAAACCAGTTGTATTACAACCAGTGCCCCATGACAAAATGGAGGCTGTTGTGAAGGCCCTCATGGAGGCTAGTCTGCAGCAGCGAGAGACAAACCTGCAGCAATGCAAGGCTAATAAGCAGCAGCAGGAAACTAGCCAGTTGCTGATACAACACGTGATGGCTTTGCAGACAGCAGGAGCAACCCTGAGCGTCCACGATGCCTGGAAAGCAGTCCGTGCCACGATTCCTAAGATGAACCCCACGTACAACATCGAAACCTACCTGGCGATGTACAAGAAAGTGGCCATCAGGGAAAAGCTACCCCGTGACCAGTGGGCTGAGGTTGTCGCTCCATTCATGGTGTCCGATTCCCAGCGGGTGTATTTCGTCTTGCCGGACGATCAAGTGGCCGACTACCAAAAAGTAAAGGGTGAGATTTTGGCAAGACTGGGGGTTAATGTGTTGGTCCGGGCCCAGCGGATACATCAGTGGGGGTTTAATCCAGCTGAGCCTGCGAGGACCCAGTATTATGACTTACTCCACCTCTTGCAAAAGTGGCTACAGTCTGATGTGCTGAGTCCCCTGGCAATGTTGGATGGACTATTGGATGTTCTGGAGTGCTCTGCTACCCCCTCTCCAGCACTGGATCAGCCAGGTATCTCCTGGCAATGCCCTAGAAATGGTGGACCTGGTGGAGAGCTACAAGGCTACTAAGACTGTTACAGGGGGTTCTTTTGGGAGGGGGGGGAGTCAAACCCTGTAAATCTCCATTCCATACCTGGCGACTCGTACCAACCAAACCCACCCGGGGTGTACCCTCTACAGACCTGGCTCCGATAGTCTGCTGGCAGTGTCAAGACCTGGGCCATGTAAGAGCTGACTGTTCTTATCAGGTTTAACCCATGGATACTAACTATGGCTACCGTCAGTCGCTACATGCCAGAAAGCTGTGTGCAGCAGGTACCCCAAAAATTCGAAACCACCTGTGCCAGGTTGAAGTAGAAGACACTTCAGCGAAGGCTCTGCTGGACTCAGGGAGTCTGGCGTCCCTAGTAAGGGCTCCCCTTGGTACGGTCAGCAGAGTATACTTGGCGAGAAAGTCGGGGTCATGTGCATTTATGGTGACTTAAAATACTATCCCAACGCCCTGGTGTCTCTAACCACAGGGGCTGGCAGATGGACTCAAAAGTGGTAGTTAGCCCAAATTTACACTACGAATAGGGAGAGACTTCCCAGGCTTCCTGGCACTGTGGCCTGCTATGAGGGTGACTGACCCATGAGATAGGGGTAACCCTAGCAGAGTGGCCCGGCTCAGGGGGGAGACCAGAATTGGCAGACCTCAATGTCTGCAGAGATAAATTTTGGCACTGCCCAATGTTGTTTCCCCATTTTGTGGTTCATCAGGATATGTTGTATCGGGTAAACCAACTATGTAGTGAGCCTATTGAACAGTTGGTGGTCCCCAAGGTTTATCGCAAGCTTGTGTTAGATCTAACCCACCAACACATTCTTGGGGGTCACCTGGGGCTGCAGAAAACTCAGGATTGTATTCTACAGCGTTTTTTCTTGCCCAGCATATTCAAAGAAGTGGAAGAGTTTTGTAAGCCTTGCCTGACCTGCCAGATAACTAGCCCCCAGACACATTTCCGTAGTCCCCTAGTACCTCTCCCGATTATCAAAGTATCATTTGACCGAATAGCTATGGACCTCATAGGCCCAGTACCGAAGTCCGCCAGAGGGCATTAACACATCTTAATCATTCTAGACTATGCCGCTCGGTACCCGGAGGCGGCGCCACTGCGACATACCTCGGCCAAACTAATAGCTAAGGAGTTAATGGAGATGTTTTCCCGAGTAGGACTACCTAAAGACGTTCTGACTGACCAAAGGACCCCTTTTATGTTCAAGGTGATGAGAGAACTTTGCTGCACATAAAACAACTACAGACATCGGTTTACCATCCGCAAACAGACGGTCTGGTAGAACGGTTTAACCAAACATTAAAATATATGTTGAAAAAGGTATTGTCTAAAGATGGGAAGGACTGGGACCTCCTTCTGCCCTATCTCATGTTCGCAGTGTGAGAGGTACCCCAGAGGTTCTCGCCCTTCAAACTGCTATATGGAAGATATCCTCGTGGTCTCTTAGACGTGGCCAAAGAGGCGTGGGAACAACAACCCACTCCACATAAAAGTGTGATTGGGTACGTTACCCAGATGCACGATCGGATAGAGACAGTGTTTCCTCTTGTTAGGCAGCATATTCATGCAGCTCAGCAAGCCCAGAGTCAAGTCTATAATTGGCAGGATCGGGTCCGGATCTTTAACCCGGGTGATCGGGTTTTGGTTCAGGTGCCGACCGTGGACAGTAAGTTCCTGGCTAGGTGGCAGGGGCCCTACAAGGTACTTGAGAAAATTGGAGAGGTAAACTGCAAGGTACACCAGACAGGGCGGCGAAAGCCGGAGCAGGTTTACCATGTGAATTTACTCAAACCGTGGAAAGATGGAGAAACCTATACAGAAGACAGCCCGCAGCCATGAAATGCTGTCATTCCGTCTGGTGGAGACAGGGAGTTTTAAAAGCCTTATGGTGTTGTCTGTCCCACAGTACGTTGTGCCCAGCTGCCACTACTTTTCCAGGCGAACGATCCCTTCCCTGCCCAACAAAGTGGGTGACAAAATCAGGTGTACACTGCGCAACGCCATCTGTGGCAAGGTCCCCCTAACTGCGGATACGTGGACCAGTAAGCAAGGTCAGGGACGTTATATCTCCCTAACAGCACACTGGGTAAATGCAGTGGCAGCTGGGCCTGAGGCAGATAGCAGTTTGGCGCATGTCCTTCCACCACCGAGGATTGGAGGGCTCTTCAGTTTGCCTCCTGTTGCTTCCTCTTCCTACTCCGCTTCCTTATCCTCTACCGCCTCCTCATCCGGTCAGCGTAACACCTTCACCACCAAGTTCAGCACAGACAGGGGTAAACGACAACAGGCAGTTTTAAAACGTATCTGTTTGGGGGACAAACCCCACACCGTCGGTTTGATGCACATCCCTTGCCTGGTGCATGTGCTGCATTTGGTGGTGCAGAGGTTCCTTAAAAATTACCCCGATATGTCAGAGCTGCTGCATAAAGTGTGGGCCATCTGTGCGCGCTTTCAGCGTTCTCACCCTGCTGGTGCTCGCCTGTCAGCACTGCAGCGTAACTTCGGCCTTCCCGCTCACCGCCTCATATGCGACGAGCCCACAAGGTGGAACTCCACCTTGCACATGTTGGGCAGACTGTGCAAGCAGCAGCAGATGATAGTGGAGTTTCAACTGCAGCACGCACGGGTGAGTCGCTGAGCAGAACAGCACCACTTCACCACAAATGAGTGGGCCTCCATGCAAGACCTGTGTTCGTTGTTGCACTTGTTGTTTCGAGTACTCCACCAACATGGCCAGTGCCGATGATGCCGTTCTCAGAGTTACTATCCCACTTCTATGCCTCCTTAAAAAAAAAAACGCTTTGGGTGATGATGGAAGAGGATTTGGCACAGGAGGAGGAGGAGGAAGAGGGATCATTTCATAGGGTTTCAGGCCAGTCATTCACAAGTGGCTCCAAGGGTGGTTTCCTGCACCCACAAACGCCAGGTACACAGTTCTCCAGCCAGGGCACAGTTCTTGAGGAGGAGGAGGTGCAGGATGAGGAGGAGGAGATGGAGGAGGAAACGTGTTCACAGCAGGGGGGCACTCAGACCAGCTCATGGCCATCACTGGTGCGTGGCTGGGGGGATACAGAGGACACAGACGATACACCTCCCACAGAGGACAGTTTGACGTTGCCTCTGGGCAGCCTAGCACACATGAGCGATTATATGCTGCAGTGTCTCCGCAACGACCGCCGAGTTGCCCACATTCTAACTTGTGCTGATTACTGGGTGGCCACGCTGCTGGATCCCCATTACAAGGACAAAGTACCAGCCTTAATTCCATCACTGGGGTGCGATCGTAAGATGCTCGAGAACAAGTGCGCGCTGGTAGATGCGCTGCTGGTGGCATTCCCACCTGACAGCGGGGGCACAGTGGAAGCACAAGGCAAAGGCATAGGAGGAGGAAGAGGTCGCCAACGCAGCTGGGGAACCACCAGCACCTCAGAAGGCAGGGTTAGCATGGGCAAAATGTGGAAAAGCTTTGTCAGCACGCCACAACAACCAGCACCACCGGCTGATAAGAAACGTCTTAGCAGGAGGCAGAATTTCAGCAACGTGGTGGAGCAGTATGTGTGCACACGCCTACACATGCTGAATAATGGGTCTGCCCCCTTCAACTTCTGGGTCTCCAAATTGGGCACATGGCCTGAACTTGCCCTTTACGCCTTGGAGGTGCTGGCCTGCCCTGCAGCCAGTGTATTGTCTGAATGTGTGTTTAGCATGTCAGGGGGTGTTATCAAAGACAAGTGCAGCCACCTGTCCAAAACCAATGTGGACAAGCTCACGTTCATTAAAATTAACCAGGCATGGATCCCACAGGACTTGTCCGTACCTTGTGCAGAATAGACATGTATACCGGCCTTACCTAGCCATTGTTATACTACAGCACAATTGCTCATTGTTGTATTTTTTTATATTTCCCACTCTTGTGGGGTGTACCCTAATAAAATAAAAATAAAAATATTAAAACCAAAAACCAGTGTGTGCTACCTCGTCCTCCTCCACCGCCGCTTCCACCTACACCGCTACGTCCACCGCCTCCTCAACCTCCTACTCCATATGGACCTCCACCTCATACATCAAGATTTTTTTATTTATTTGTATGTATTTTATGTCATTTCACTAATTTGTCTGTCACATTGTCGGTTTGAATTCACCATTTTTTGGCTGTGATATACCCCTGCTCTACCTAGTAGACAGGTAAACAAATTATAATAATTTGTCTGTTACATTTTCGGTTGAAATTCACCATTTTTTGGCTGTGATATACCCCTGCTCTACCTAGTAGACAGGTAAACAAATTATACTAATTTGTCTGTTATATTTTTGGGTGAAATTCACCAATTTTGGGCTTTGATATACTCCTGCTCTACCTAGTGGATAGGTTATTAAATGTCACAAATTTTTGTGTTACATAGTTGGGTGACATTCGCCAATTTTAGGCTGTGATATACCCCTGCTCTACCTAGTGGACAGGTTCTAAATGTCACAAATGTTTCTGTTACATTGTTGGGTGACATTCACCCATTTTTGGCTGTGATATACCCCTGCTCTACCTAGTGGACAGGTTAATACATTTCACTAATTATTCTGCTACATAGTTGGGTGACATTCACCAATCTTTCGCTTTGATATACCCCTGCTCCACCTAGTGGACAGGTTAATAAATTTCTCAAATTTGTCTGTTACATTGTCGGGTGAAATTCACCAATGTTTGGCTGTGATATACCCCTGCTCTACCTAGTAGACAGGTTAATACATTTCACTAATTTGTCTGTCACATCGTTAGGTGAAATTCACCACTTTTTGGCTGTGATATACCCCTGCTCTACCTAGTAGACAAGGAAATACATTTCACTAATTAATCTGTTACATTGTTTGGTGACATTTTACCATTTTTGCCGTGAATAAACCCCTGCTCTGCATAGGTGACATGGAATTAAATTTTAGAAATTTGTCTTTAATTGACGCGCACCCCCTCCTTTCATTCGATGCTTCAACTTTAACAACTTGTCCCACATTTCCGCTCGATCACATTGGAGCCATTGATCTCCCTTGGATGTGGTATCTCTTTCTCAATATCCCTCTCCGGCGTGGAACGCTGATTCGCCATTAACAGTGATCAACATGGTAGGTGCAGAAAAGAACATAGAAAGTTGATAGAGCAGATATCCAATTGGATCGTGTGAACAGGCAGAAGTTATCTAGCGGCAGCAGGGCCTCTCCCGTTTCCAAATCCAAAATACCCCAGTGACATTCCCTATAATTTTATTTTATTCATTCTAATAACAGGGCATCTTAAGAGTAATTTATTGTTATTTATCGTCACTACCTCCCTGAGTCGGGAGTGGGTAATTGCCGCGTGCCCCCTCCTTTACTTGAAAGCTTTGGCTTCAATAATTTGTCCCACATTTCCGCTCGATCACATTTAATTTCACACATTGACCTCCCTTGGATGTGGTCTCCCTTTCTCACGTTCCCTCTCCGGGGTGAAACCCTGATTCGCCGCTAACCGTGATCAACATGGTAGGCGCAGAAAAGAACATCGAAAGTTGATAGAGCAGATATCCAATTGGATCGTGGACATCACAGGGATGTGCGACATGGTGGAGCAGTATGTGTGCAGACGCCTACACGTACTGACTGATGTGTCTGCCCCTTCAACTTCTGGGTCTCCAAATTGGGCACATGGCCTGAACTTTCCCTTTACACCTTGGAGGTGCTGGCCTGGAGGGGGTTATCACGGGTTATATTTCCTAATGTTTTGGGGTGTACCCTAATTTAAACAAAAAAATTATAATTTAAACCAAAAACCAGTGTTGGCTACCACCTCATCCTCCTCCACTGCCGCTTCCACCTACACCGCCACATCCACCGCCTCCTCAACCTCCTAATCCATATGGACCTCGTCCTCCTAGATCAAGATTATTATTTTTATTTGTATGTATTTTATGTTATTTAACCCCTTAAGGACACAGACTTATTTCACCTTAAGGACCAGGCCATTTTTTGCAAATTTGACCAGTGTCACTTTAAGTGGTGATAACTTTAAACGCTTTGACTTATCCAGGCCATTCTGAGATTTATCGTCACATATTGTACTTCATGACACTGGTAAAATGAAGTCAAAAATTATTATTTTTTTGCATAAAAAAATACCTAATTTACCAAAAATTTAGAAAAATTTGCAAATTTCAAAGTTTCAATTTCTCTACTTCTGTAATACATAGTAATACCCCCCAAAATTGTGATGACTTTACATTCCCCATATGTCTACTTCATGTTTGAATTATTTTTGGAATTATATTTTATTTTTTGGGGATGTTACAAGGCTTAGAAGTTTAGAAGCAAATCTTGAAATTTTTCAGAAATTTACAAAAACCCAATTTTTAGGGACCACTACAGCTCTGAAGTCACTTTGCGAGGCTTACATAATAGAAACCACCCAAAAATGACCCAATTCTATAAACTACACCCCTCAAGGTATTCAAAACTGATTTTGCAAACTTTGTTAACCCTTTAGGTGTTGCACAAGAGTTATTGGCAAATGGGGATAAAATTTGAGAATTTCATTTTTTTGCCAAATTTTCCATTTTAACCAATTTTTTCCACTAACAAAGCAAGGGTTAACAGCCAAACAAGACTGTATCTTTATTGCCCTGACTCTGCCGTTTACAGAAACACCCCATATGTGGCCGTAAATTACTGTACGGCCAAACAGCGGGGCGTAGAGGGAAAGGTGCGCCGTTTGGTTTTTGGAAGGCAGATTTTGCTGGACTGGTTTTTTGACACCATGTCCCATTTGAAGCCCCCTGATGCACCCCTAGAGTAGAAACTCCCTAAAAGTGACCCCATCTAAGAAACTACACCCCTCAATGAATTCAAAACTGATTTTACAAACGTCGTTAACCCTTTAGGTGTTGCACAAGATTTAATGGAATATAGAGATACAATTTCAAAATTTAACTTTTTTGGCAGATTCTCCATTTTAATATTTTTTTTCCCAGTTACAAAGCAAGGGTTAACAGCCAAACAAAACTCATTATTTATGGCCCTGATTCTGTAGTTTACAGAAACACCCCATATGTGGTTGTAAACTGCTGTACGGGCACACGGCAGGGCGCAGAAGGAAAGGAATGCCATACGGTTTTTGGAAGGCAGGTTTTGCTAGACTGGTATTTTTGAAACCATGTCCCATTTGAAGCCCCCCTGATGCACCCCTAGAGTGGAAACTCCAGAAAAGTGACCCCATTTTAGAAACTACGGGATAGGGTGGCAGTTTTGTTGGTACTATTTTAGGGTACATATGATTTTTGGTTGCTCTATATTACACTTTTTGTGCGGCAAGGTAACAAGAAATAGCTTTTTTGGCACCTTTTTTTGTTGTTATTTACAACATTCATCTGACAGGTTAGATCATGTGGTAATTTTATAGAGCAGGTTGTCACAGACACGGCGATACCTAATATGTATACAATTTGTTTTATTTATGTAAGTTTTACACAATGATTTCATTTTTAAAACAAAAAAAGTTTTAGTGTCTCCACAGTCTAAGAGCCATAGTTTTTTCTGTATTTGGGTGATTATCTTAAGTAGGGTCTCATTTTTTGTGGGATGAGATGACAGTTTGATTGGCACTATTTTGGGGCCCATATGACTTTTTGATCGCTTGCTATTACACTTTTTGTGACGTTTTTATTATTATTATTTTTTATTTTTTTACGGTGGTCACCTGAGGGGTTAGGTCATGTGATATTTTTATAGAGCCGGTCGATACGGACACGGCAATACCTAATATGTATACTTTTTTTTAATTTATGTAAGTTTATGTAAGTTTTACACAATGATTTCATTTTTGAAAAAAAAAAAAAACATGTTTTAGTGTTTCCATAGTCTAAGAGCCATAGTTTTTTCAGTTTTTGGGCAATTATCTTGAGTAGGGTATGATTTTTGCGGGATGAGATGACTGTTTGATTGCTACAATTTTGGCGTACATGCGACTTTTTTTATCACTTTTATTACATTTTTTGGGAAGTAAGGTGGGCAAAATTTAAATTTCATCATAGTTTATTTTTATGGCGTTCACCGTTCGGGTAAAGTAACATGACCGTTTTATAGATCAGGTCGTTACAGACGCGGCAATACCAATCATGTGAAGGGAATTTTATGTTTTTCATTTTCACTTTTTTTTCAATTTTTTTTTACCCAGACCCACTTGGTTCTTAAAGATCCAGTGGGTCTGATGTCTGTATAATACAGTACAGTACCCTATATAGGGTACTGTACTGCATTTTACTTACACTTTGTCTAAACAGATCTATGCCTTTAGCACAGATCTGTTCAGCACCATGGACAGCAGGATGCCTGAGAAGGCGTCCTGTTGCCATGGGAACCTTCCCCGTCTGCTCAGTTGTAGCCACAACTGAGCAGACGGGGAAGGGTAAGGACGGGGCTGTTGGGGGGCTGTCTGGGGGCTCTCTCCCTCTCCATCGGGGGGCTTCCTGAGCTGTTAACCTTTTCCATACAGCGGTCCGTACGGACCGCGGTATGGAAAGGGTTAAACAGCTGACATCACATCACAGATGTCAGCCGTTTATACCAGGGTGTCAGCAATGTGCTGGCACCCTGGTATACCCACTAACCACCAATGATTATTCAATGGGAGGCGGGAGGGGGATCGTGATACCGCCTGCCGCACCGCCCGCCTCCCGCACTGCCCGCAACCCCCCCTGCACCTCCCACCAGGCTAAAATCATTCAGAGGTGCAGGGGGGCTGATAAATATATATTTTAGAAATACTAAAGTTTCTGATCGCCGCAGTCAGGGACCGCAGGGATCAGAAACTGCAGAAATCGCAACAAACCGCAGGTCTGAATTGACCTGCGGTTTGTTGTGATTGCGGACATGGGGGGGTCACGGGACCCCCCCGCACATTTTGCCGAGGTGCCTGCTCAATGATTTGAGCAGGCACCTTGTTCCGATCACAGCCGGCCGGGCGGCAGTGATCGGAACAACACATGACGTACCGGTACGTCATGTGTCCTTAAGGGGTTAAGTCATTTCCCTATCCACATTAGTTTGCAGAGCACTTGCCATACTCTTAACCACATTTTGATGCCATTTGCAGTCCATGACTTTTTTAGAGCCATTTTAGTGCTGCAAAGTTAGGGTCCCCATTTATTTCAATGAGGTTTGGGTTCAGGGTCAAGTTCAAACTTTTTTGTGAAGTTGGGCCGAACCCATCATACCCGAACATCCAGGTGCCCGCTCAACTCTATACCTGGGGTATGTCATTGGGAGCAGAGTCATCAAACCCCAAGTGAACAAAATAGAGGCGATACGGAATTGGACCCGACCTGTCACCACTAGGCAAATAAAGTCATTCCTGGGAATGGTGGGCTATTACATGAGGTTTGCTCCCCACTTTGCTACTCTATCCGCGTCCTTGACAGGGCTCTTGAAGGGACGAAAATCAACGATGATTCGCTGGGATAATCAGGTGGAAGAGGCTTTTTATGCTTTGAAGTTGGCCCTCTGTGGGTCACTGGATTTGTTGACGCCCGACTTCAAGAGGGAGTTTGTGGTGCAAACGGATGCCTCCGAAGTAGGCCTCGGTGCTCTACTGTCTCAGGAAGTCAACGGGGAGGAGCATCCCGTTGTCTTCCCAAGCCGCAAGCTCACCCCAGCCGAAACCAGGTACAGTATAGTGGAGAGAGAGTGCCTGGCTATCAAGTTTGCACTCAAGTCTTTCCGCTACTATTTGTTGGGGAGAAAGTTCCACCAGGTGACTGACCACTCCCCTATCAAGTAGATGAACCAGGCGAAAGACAGGAATGCCTGGGTCACCAGATGGTTTTTGTCTTTGCAGAACTTTAAGTTCTCGGTAGAACACAGAGCAGGCTGATTGTCGGGAGAATGCGGATGCATTTTGGGATCTTAGGCTTTGTGCTGTGCTGGAGAGCTGAGAGCCGCACGCTGGGGAAACAGGCCCCCTAAAGCCTGCTGTGGACTACTGGAGGCAGAACTGCCAGCAAGGTGATTTGTCTTATATGAGCTATCCATTGTGTGTGAATTATTACCAAGACTGCAAAGTTGCGTGCTGTTTTGTGCAATTGCTCCAAGTGTGAATAAACACTGATGTTTCGAGTTAAGAACTTGTACTTTGCCTCTGTACTGCGCTCGCTTACCCTATCTACCAGAGTGAAACCCCTAATATATATATATATATATATATATATATATTTGTTTAAACTACAAATGTATTATGTTGTGAAAAGGTCCCTCGCATATGGTCCCAGAAATACATAATTTCCTTTTCCGCTGTCTAGGGAGACATACTGCATATAGCTATACTTCTATGAATTTAGAAGTAGCGATGAATGAATGAAAGGTATCTAAGCCGCTTTACCTGCTTCACTATGAGATGAATGCAAACTGAGGGGGGAGAGCATAGGAACAGGGATGCTACTGACAATGTTGGTCCACCACTGAATGAAGGGACACCACCGCAGTGGAACATGTAAAAACGGAACAATAATTTTTATTGCATCTATATTGCACTGAGGCCCCTTTCACACGAGCGTGACGGATTAGGTCCGGATGCGTTCAGGATGCGTTCAGTGAAACTCGCACTACTTTGCAAGCAAGTTCAGTCAGTTTTGTCTGCGATTGCGTTCAGTTGTTCAGTTTTTTCCACGCGGGTGCAATGCGTTTTGATGCGTTTTTCACACGCGTGATAAAAAACTGAAGGTTTACAAACAACATCTCTTAGCAACCATCAGTGAAAAAAGCATCGCACCCGCACTTGCTTGCGGATGCAATGCGTTTTTCACGCAGCCCCATTCACTTCTATGGAGCCAGGGCTGCGTGAAAAACGCAGAATATAGAACATGCTGCGATTTTCACGTAACGCAGAACTGATGCGTGAAAAACAACGCTCATGTACACAGCCCCATTGAAAGGAATGGGTCAGGATTCAGTGCGGGTGCTATGCGTTCACGTCACGCATTGCACCCGCGCGGAAAACTCGCTCGTGTGAAAGGGGCCTAATACTTCATTGGAAATGTTCTTATCATTGCATCATCTTTTCAAAGGGTTAAGCCATTTACGGATAAAGAGACAGCAAGGTGTACATATGGCTATAGAGTACTTATCGCTCCAGTGATATGCTAACTGCGTTTTAAACAGTAAACATCCTAGCTCTTAAAAAGATGTCAAAGGTTCGCAAAATATTCTTCTGGTTCCCAGAAGTATACCAATGTGCATGTTATTACTGGGCAAGTCAGAGTCTACAGCACATAGAAGCCTCTGCAGGGCACCCTAGGCCCATACTATGCCTTTTTAACCACTGATTCCTAACTATTCACAGTTGTTGTAGTAACACGTTTCTTCTAGGATTTTCCACTTGCTTTTGAAGACAACACCCCACTGAGCATCCACACTTAACGTTCTTAAAGATCTGTATCACTGGATAGTCATGGTATTTTTAGCTCAGCTGAAACAAAATCCTTTAGTCAAACATGAAGTAATGTGGATGTATAATCTTAAAGTTGCACTGCAGAAACCTAATGGAACATAAACTGCTTCACTAGACTGAGGGGGTTGACACAGAATTACCAGTGTTATATACTGCCCTCCTATGTCTATCTATGCCTCTGGATCCGTTATTTACACTAGTAAATATTGCCCAAGTCGACAGAAACAGACGTTCATTTTTGATATGGTGATGGAGAGAAAGTTACCTTGTTTCTGTCAAAATCAGCAGTCATTTAATTATTTGCTTTGGACGTGAAAGTAATGGGTTTATCTGTATATATATATATATATATATGCATATCACATCTGCATATGCATTGCAGACACAGCAATTATGAATAATGCAAGTGGTGTACATGGTATTCCAGCTACGGTATGAGGGCTGACAAGCAGGGAGAACAGCAATGATTATATTAAAAAATGATAGCTAGAGACCAGAAATCAAGAAACGACAGCACTGAAAAACTTGCTTCAGACATAGATTTTCAATGTGCAGCAAATATTTTATCCAAATCTTCATCTCCTGTTGTAGCACCAACACACTCAGCAGCGCTGTACAGACATTGTCATCCACGTCTGTCTTTGTCTCCAATGGGGCTTCCACATCTCATTCGGTTAGATGAGTGATAGAAATGTTCTCCAATCTGGTACTTCATATTTATGAAAATGTATGACCTGTCACAGTGTCATGTCATGAGATTTGGTACTGTTCCAGGGGCCCAGACCCCCAACATGCTCCCCAATAATGGGCTGTTGGCAGAATTACTCAACTTATTTTTTTTTTTCAGCTGATCCAGGGAAGCTAAACAAACTGATATATGGGCTCTTGTTGGTGAATGCATAAGATTTCAGGGCCAGACACTGGAAGAGTGATGATACCTTGAAATCTCTTGTATGTGCTGATGAGTCTAAAAACACTCTGCACTGTGGTATTTGTTTTTCTTTTTAAAATAAAAATATTTTTGGGAGAGAAGATGCCTGCTAGTGTTTATACATGCACAGTGGTATTGGAAAAAGCAGTGGCTTGTTTTTAACAAGCAGGCAAAAAATGGAGTATCCACAGGTTAGGTGTTATTTTAAAGAAAATCTATTTTGTAATGGAAAGTGAAGAAGGCATGGCTTTTTACAAAAGCTGTCAACAAAAAAATTTTGGGAGCAGTTTCAGGTTTGTTATTCAGTGCAAAGTAGGGTTCCCAGCAGCAGCTATTCAACTGTATAAGGCAGGAGATGTATGGTCGTGAAAGGATAGCAGCGGCAGCAGCACTATATAAAACATGGTGGAAAAGGCAGATATGCAGTTGTGTGAGGGAAGTGGCACCAGCAGACTGTTTGGAACATAATGTAGAAGGCAGGAGATGTGCGGTTCTGTAAGGGTATCAGTAGCAGGAGCACAGTATGGAACATAATGCAGAAGGGAGGAGATGTGCGGTTGCGTAAGGGCAGCAGCCGCAGTAACACTGTATAAAGCATGATGGAGAAGGCAGGAGATGTATGGGTAGTAGGGGTAGCAGCACAGTATGGAACATAATGGAGAAGACAGGAGATGTGTAGCTGTGTAGAGGAAGCATAAAGGGTCGCAGTAGCGGCAGTTGAGGCATCAGCAGTACAGTATGGAACATGATGGACAGGCAGATAATATGATGGACAGTCAGATTGTGGATTATGTGATGGAAAATGGCCTGATTCACATTTATAATATACTAGCAGAAGGACCCGACTTTGCATGAGTATATTTCATCTATTTCATTTTATGTTTCCGTGTGTCGTAAAAAGATATCGACAGTTTGCCCATAACAGTGATCTCTACAGTACCCGCCCCTTTAACATTGACCTCCACAGTGGCCGACCCTTTAACATTGACCTCCACGGTGGCCTTGTCCCTATAACAATGACCTTCACAGTGCCCGCCCCTTTTACAGTGCCTGCTTATTTAACAGTGACCTCCATAGTGACCGCCCCTTTAACAGTGGCCGCCCCTTCAACAGTGACCTTCACAGTGCCGCCCCTTTAACAGTAATTTTCACAGTGCCCACCCCTTTAACAGTGACTTTCACAGTGACCTCCCCTTTAACAGTGACCTTCACAGTGACTGCCCCTTCAACAGTGACTTTCACAGTAACCAGCCTTTTAACAGTTACTTTCACAGAGACCGCCCCTTTAACAGTGACCACCCTTTTAACAGTGACTTCCACAGTCGCTGCCCCTTTACAGTGACTTTCACAGTAACCGCCCCTTTAACAGTGACTTTCACAGTGACCGCCCCTTTAAAAGTGACTGCCCCTTTAACTGTGACTTTCACAGTGACCGCCCCTTTAGCAGTGACTTTCACAGTAATCGCCCCTTTAACAGTGACTTTCACAGTAACCGCCCCTTCAACAGTGACTTTCAAAGTAACCGCCCCTTCAACAGTGACTTTCACAGTGACCTCTCCTTTAACAGTTACTTTCACAGTGACTGCCCCTTTAACAGTGACCGCCCCTTTAACAGTGACTTTCACAGTGACCGCCCCTTTAACAGTTACTTTCACAGTGACTGCCAATTTAACAGTGACCGCCCCTTTAACAGTGACTTTCACAGTGACCGCCCCTTTAACAGGGACCTTCATAGCGCCTGCCCCTTTATTAACAATGACCTCCACAGTGCCCACCCCTTTAAGCAGTAAAGAAAAATGTCAGGGTTGTTATGGAAACCTAGAGTAAAACTGTGTTTATGGCAGTTGGGATTTGAAGAGAAAGACTTGCAGGCTTGTATTGGCTAATGTGGGTCATTTTTTGGGAATATCTCAGCAACGGTATGTCCTAAAGAGCTGAGACCGGTCTAAAACCTTCCCGGACACCTGATGTACCTGTGTGACAAATTTGGTGAAGATCGGTCCAGTCGTTTGTTGGCACATACAGGGAGTGCAGAATTATTAGGCAAGTTGTATTTTTGAGGATTAATTTTATTATTGAACAACAACCATGTTCTCAATGAACCCAAAAAACTCATTAATATCAAAGCTGAATATTTTTGGAAGTAGTTTTTAGTTTGTTTTTAGTTTTAGCTATTTTAGGGGGATATCTGTGTGTGCAGGTGACTGATACTGTACATAATTATTAGGCAACTTAACAAAAAACAAATATATACCCATTTCAATTATTTATTTTTACCAGTGAAACCAATATAACATCTCAACATTCACAAATATACATTTCTGACATTTAAAAACAAAACAAAAACAAATCAGTGACCAATATAGCCACCTTTCTTTGCAAGGACACTCAAAAGCCTGCCATCCATGGATTCTGTCAGTGTTTTGATCTGTTCACCATCAACATTGCGTGCAGCAGCAACCACAGCCTCCCAGACACTGTTCAGAGAGGTGTACTGTTTTCCCTCCTTGTAAATCTCACATTTGATGATGGACCACAGGTTCTCAATGGGGTTCAGATCAGGTGAACAAGGAGGCCATGTCATTAGATTTTCTTCTTTTATACCCTTTCTTGCCAGCCACGTTGTGGAGTACTTGGATGCGTGTGATGGAGCATTGTCCTGCATGAAAATCATGTTTTTCTTACCTTGCAGACTTCTTCCTGTACCACTGCTTGAAGAAGGTGTCTTCCAGAAACTGGCAGTAGGACTGGGAGTTGAGCTTGACTCCATCCTCAACCCAAAAAGGCCCCACAAGCTCATCTTTGATGATACCAGCCCAAACCAGTACTCCACCTCCACCTTGCTGGCGTCTGAGTCGGACTGGAGCTCTCTGCCCTTTACCAATCCAGCCATCTGGCCCATCAAGACTCACTCTCATTTCATCAGTCCATAAAACCTTAGAAAAATCAGTCTTGAGATATTTCTTGGCCCAGTCTTGACGTTTCAGCTTGTGTGTCTTGTTCAGTGGTGGTCGTCTTTCAGCCTTTCTTACTTTGGCCATGTCTCTGAGTATTGCACACCTTGTGCTTTTGGGCACTCCAGTGATGTTGCAGCTCTGAAATATGACCAAACTGGTGGCAAGTGGCATCTTGGCAGCTGCACGCTTGACTTTTCTCAGTTCATGGGCAGTTATTTTGCGCCTTGGTTTTTCCACACGCTTCTTGCGACCCTGTTGACTATTTTGAATGAAACGCTTGATTGTTCGATGATCACGCTTCAGAAGCTTTGCAATTTTAAGAGTGCTGCATCCCTCTGCAAGATATCTCACTATTTTTGCCTTTTCTGAGCCTGTCAAGTCCTTCTTTTGACCCATTTTGCCAAAGGAAAGGAAGTTGCCTAATAATTATGCACACCTGATATAGGGTGTTGATGTCATTAGACCACACCCTCTCATTACAGAGATGCACATCACCTAATATGCTTAATTGGTAGTAGGCTTTCGAGCCTATACAGCTTGGAGTAAGACAACATGCATAAAGAGGATGATGTGGTCAAAATACTCATTTGCCTAATAATTCTGCACGTAGTGTATAGAACGACTAGACAGACAAACTCTTTTTTATATATATGAGATTGAGTAATATAGCTTTAAATACAGCAGACTAGCACATGCAGTCTGACAAATGGCTGACAAAACCAATTTCCCTGAGGCAGCCTGAATACGTTACATAATGTGGCACACTGACTCCAGTCTCTAAAACGGATCTCTCTGTGAAATAATGATAAATCTAACTAGCTATTGGCTTCTCTTCACTGTGAAAGAACCTCTCTGACCCTAAACTAGCTATATTCTGCGTGTCAGTGCTTCTGATATGTCCATTTTAGTAAATACTTGCATTACAGATGAAAAAACAATTCTGGAGAGTCTTCTCCTATTGTGCCATTCCTATGCTTTTCTTCCTGTGATAGCTGCATCCACATGATCGAATGCAACCCAATGTATGTGAATGTACTGCAGCTGTAGATAGATAATTAAAATCAGTTAGCAGTCCTGGTATAGGCCAAGTCTTATTTGTATATTTCCAGGGGAATAATGGAAGAACATTACAGCACAGATCTCTAAGTAAATATCCTGTAGAATAGATATTTTTTTTTTTCATGGGCAATATTGGTATTACTGTTACAGACAATAAGATAGCTGACAGCTCCTCTATAATTCCAGTGACTCACTGGGGACGTGTTCTTTCATTGTAGATGTTCTTTTTTCTTTTTTTTCCATTTAGCCTCCTTTATTTCTCCTAGCCGTGATTTGTCATTGCATTTGCTGCAGATGTATTTGGCTCCTTACTTTGGCACCACATCCATATCCTCTATCCTAAGACAAAGACTGCACTGAATATAATAGGGGAATACACTGTGCCACCTGAATGTAATAATGCTATACACTGAGCCCACTGAATATAATAGTGCTACATGCACTGTGCCCCCTGAACATAATAGTGCCATACACTGTGGCAACGGAATATAATAGCCCCACACACTGTGTCTCCTTATTTCGTACCCCACACTGTGCTATAATGGTGCCATACACTGGGCTTTCTAAATATAATAGAGTCACACACCATCCCAAGGTTAAAAAAATAAAATAAATGAACAAACTCACACATCCCTATTTCCCCACTATCATCTAGCAATGCATGCCAGATCTGGCTCCTGCAGAACCATGCAGGTGGCACCATGATGTCATCATCACACCACCTGTATTTTGGGAAAAAGCCCCTTGCAAGCTACAAAATTTCAATAATACTTTGGTAAACACTAAGATAAAATTGTCAGACATATATAGTCCAGCTACCATAATCAATTCATTAAAAGATCATTGACCCTTTAAGAGAAGTTCTGGAGTGCGCACCATGGTGTACATATGTACCTCTTTCATCATTGAATGAAATGCTGGTTTCCTTACTAAAAATCATTCAGCAACTTACTCTGCCTAAAAAAGATTGAAGTTGTTCTGAAGCTGGGACGAGTAAGCTGCGAGGAGGCTCCAGTGATCACCAGAGGTGAGAATGTTGAAGCTTCCTCAAACAGCTGGTCGTGCCGGTGCTGGGAGTCCAACCCCTGCTGATTTCATATTGATGACCCCTAAGGGTAATTATCAATATGAAAATCCCAGAGAACACCTTTAAAATAGTTCAGCCCAGATAGAATATTACCAGTATTACAGATGAGCGACGTTATCAAAAATTATATTCAGCTACCTCAAAGTTCACAAAGAAATTCAATTTGTTACGAATTACTTTGCCATGAATCACATTCCATTGTATGTATCAGGCTCAATGACAGGGAACGGTGATTGCGCCGCCCCCCATCATTAAACACTTGAGATGCCACGTTCAAAGCTGATTGCGGCATCTTACAGTCACATTGAGGCGTTTCAGGAGTTAAACATGGGTTAAAAAACTAAAATACATACTCACCTCTTCCATTTGCTCACTGAGAGGCCGACACGGCCATCCTGATGTCCCAGTGGGGAATGGGGAAAACCACCCACCATACAATGTAAAGGGCTAAAGGGGAAGCAGCTAGGCCAGGACGCCGGAATCAGGGAACAGGTCACCTCCTATTGCATCCCTAATCCTCACCCTAACTCCTCACCGTATAAGCGGACCTGGATGGTAGGACGGCTCATACCAGGATACCTATGGCCCTGAGTTGCCCTTATAATCCCTCACATAGGAGCAGGGGAGAGACGACCTGTTCTTCCCAGACATGGATGAACAGGAGTCTCAAATGGCCTAGCAGCAGGGAAAAGGGAAGCCCATACACAGCTAGAGGATCGGCAGGTAAGAACAACAAGACAACTCACTTACCTGCTGAAGCCTCCACAACTGGAACCCGCAAATAAGTACAGGAGCCCGAACACACAGCAGGTCACAGTACAAACAACCACACAGGTATCCAGCATACCAACTCTGCCAGAGCCCCCCATGCTCACACAGTGCATGACAGCCCCAAGCAGCGCTGCATACAGGCTTATAGTTCACCCCTCCGAGAAGCCAGCCCCCTCGCAGGGGTAACACACACAAAGGGAAATGTCTTGCACACATGTAGGGACAAACACCAACAACATCCCAGACAAGCAACAACAAACAAGACATACAACAAACCTCCAACTCAAACCCACACTATAAACAACACACCACGAGGCGAAGGAAGACATGGAGGATACAAACAGAAACTGGGTAGACCTCACTGGACATATGGTAAAGCCAGGAGCAGTTAACAACCAGCACACACCAAGCCTGGAGGAACACTGAGCTACAGGCATCCAGCAGAAGCTAAATAGCCCAAAGCGACCACACCCAGTCAGGGGGTTAACCCTTTCAGCACCAGACAGGGGAAGGCTATAACTTAAAGGCAAAGTGCACAAACCAGCCACCATATTGCCACAGGCAACAGCATGCGTGGCAACAGCCAAAGCCGGGACACTGTCACCACATGCCATAAACGCAACATGTTGCCACCGGCAACAGCATGCGTGGCAACCATGTCACGGCGCACACAGCCAAAGCCGAGACACTGCCACCACATGCCATAACAGCAACACGTTGCCACTGGCAACTGCAAGCATGGCACAAGTGTCACGGCGCACACAGCAAAGGCCGTGACACCTGATTAAAGAAAACGTGTCAAATTTCTTACGCTGACGTGACTTCATCATCACTCTGGCCAGAAGTGGTGACGTCACCGGTGATGACATCACTGTGCCCGGCCAGCGTGATGACATGGTGATATCACACATCAGCATGCGCAAGGTTTGGTGCGTTTTCTTCAATCAAGGTGGCTGTGACGGCATCTCTGTGAGAAAATGGATGAAGTGAGTTTGTATTTTTTAGTTTTTTATCTCCATTTCAGGAAAAATCTATTTGTTACCATATATTTTGTCAGTAAAGCATTAAATGCTGGCCATTAAAATGAATGGCCAGTCTTCTTATATATGGACTATCTGGTCTGCTGCAACATAAACCACTCTTACTTCGCTGCTCATGACTTGATACTGTGATGTTGATGGACAGGGGTTTTCATTGTAAGACAAGCCTTTTTTATGTTTAACCATAACTGATAGAAGAAAGAGATTGTCAAATCCCCACCATCTTTCATCTTTATCAGGATATTTGAGCTATATTGAGGCTGTTCTATAATGCTGAAAACACCTGTTACGGTTGGGACTAGTGAGATGCTGAGCTAACCCAGCCACTGTCACTACCTACTTGCAAGATCTGTCCTAGTTGATGGTCCACAACTGGTAGACAGTCCCTCCTTAATTAAGTGCTAGGGCCTCTATGGGAAAGTATAATGGTGTCAATAAATAATTAATAAATAGTAAATTCGTGACAGATCAGCCAAAACCAAATAAAACCAAAGTTGAAACAGGGAATGAGACCAGGAGAAACAAAAATGCACAGAATCAGGAGATAGAAACCAGTAACCAAATCATACCAGTCAATACCAGGAGAGACAGGGAGAACAAAATCAGAGAACAATAACCAGAAACAATGCCAAGTCAGGAGTTGATACCAGGATGTCACTTCAGGGTTCAAATCATCAGGCAAAGGCTCAGCATCAAAATCCTAAGAAAAGGTCCAAAATCCAAAAGTTCAGAGAAATATAGTAAGGCTAGTGTGGATATCTAGCGATAAACCAATCACAGGCAACTATGGCTGGCAATAGCCTATTCAAAATAGGCCATGTTACCGGTCACGTGACCCTGACGTCACTATGCTGGACATAATGGTGTGACCACCAGACGGCCATCTCTATTGTTTGCGGAGGCTGTCCTTGTTACACCAGACACAAGTGGTGCTGCAAGTGAGGGAGTGCAGCCTCCGGCCCTAGTATAACTGCACCTTTTCTGTTTAAAGCGACCTGTCGGGTTATGTATGGTGCCCTATCTGAGAGCAGAATATGAGGAAGAGAAGCAAACTCTCTAGATTTATATGATTTGGAGCATTATTTCTAAGTAAGAAGCAGAGGTCTTTACAGGACTCCTAAGGGAGACAATGAGAGTCCAGACTACACCACCCATACACAAAAACAGCTCCCTGCATCAGAGTGTGCACTGAAAAGGCTGTCAATCACCCTATGTGGGCAGTGTGAACAGGACTCTCACTGTCTCTTTATGTAGCCCTGTCAGGATTTACTCTGTCTTTTACTCAGAATTGCTGCTCTAGCAAAGGACACCATAAATCACATTATTTTAGACCTCAAAACCTAATAATGAAATTAAATGATTATTATTATATGATTATATCATAAAAATTTTAAAAATGCAAATGATGCTCTCCAAGTGTCCAGACCCCCTGGCGTTACTCGGCGAAAAATCCTCCCCTCTACAGCAGTTAGCCTGCCTAGTATCCATGAGACATGCCTATCTTCAGAGTATGCCTGCGAACACCAGCGCTGGCCCGTGCATGCATCATATGATATCCACTGTGGGCAGCATCGTTCAACCTTATGTGCACGCGCTGAGTAACCTTGGGGGACCTGGGCATTTGTAGAGGCAAAAACTGCCCCTGGGCACTTGCAAAACTCATTTTTACTTTATTTTTGGAATATTGCAGCCACAGAAGTGGAGAAATAAGGTACCATTTGTGATCTGTGTGTGAGGTATTAACAGCTTGGCATGACTGAAGATGGTGGCAGAGTCCCTTTAAAGATAATACAACCCTAACAAATGCAAAAATATATGCATTGTAATACAGTTGATTGCTCAATTTTAATCTTTTGGTGTATGCTGTTACAGAACTTGTTAAAAATTAAGAACCAGCATGTTTTCAACTAATTGAAAGTGAATCTGTAAGCTTAGCTTAGTATATATAAAGTCTGACAATAATATAATGGAGGTTTGGCTGTTCAAGAGAGGTCAAGTTGCATCCTCCGTCAACTCTCTCTTTAATCACGCCATGAATCTTATTTTATTATATTGTATATGGCATATGAAATATAATATTTATTGACTGGTATTTATTGCTAGGATTGTAAGGAGATTGTGTATTTTATATAACATCGTGCTACTAGGCTCAGGCTTCAAAATAGGCAACTAAAATATAAACCTCTCTGCCATATATTGTTGTCACACTGAAAGAAGTTTTAGTTTTTCCCACTGATGAATGGTACAAGCCGATCCATTCAACACTGCTCAGTGTTATTAGTTGTGAAAGGAAAGGAAAAACAATATCTTTTTTAAAGGTGATAAATCATTCAATAACTATGGCCATCAAATATTGATTTGGGTATATTGAATAATATGTGCCTCTAGGGCATAAACTTGGCTCTTGAAGGTCAACCTTTTCATTTTAGACCAAGTTGACAGGTTCCATTTAAACATGTTTTATTTGAGAAAGTCGACTGGGAAGTAATGGTGATTTCGGAAGACAAGTTGCATTTTTCAGTAGGGAAGAAAATTATTCATGTATAGGACTACAATATTGCAACTGATGAAATGATTATTAATATGGCATTAACACTATACGTTGACTTTATAGAGCTGTTAAGTTGTAGTTTGGTGTTTAAACCATAAAGATATTAAAATAACTATTATGTTTTGAAAGAGAATAATATAACTATTTTTACTTAAAGGAAATGTGTCAACAAAAATGTTATCTGCCAGGAAAAACCAGATTGTAGCACATATCTTTTTTTCTCATTTGTTTTAATTTTCTGCTTGCAGACTTTTTTTATTCTATTTTCTGAGCATGATTATGGAGGCGGCCATCTTGCCTGAGCTGTTATTAACAGCATTTAGAAAGCATTAGGAAAATTGCTTTGCGGCAGCCCCAGGGCCATTGACAAAATGGATGAAGGGGTCCTCGTTGACTTCTATGGGAGCATTTTTTAGGCATGTTCTGTGACCTATGCAAAGGTCAGAATGAAGCTGGTAAGCTGTGATAGCACCTATTGTAATGGTGGATCCTGTGTTGTCTGTACACAGAGGTAATATAATGAGGCCTTAATGTTAACCGGATAACTGCAGTAAAGTGATCTGTACAGACTGTGAAGTGGTATCTATTGTAAGTCTTAGTAGACAGTGTGAAAACTGCAGGGTTCATTGGTTTTATTTAAATATTGATATTGACATGAAAAATTAAAAATACCATTACCAAAAGTTCTTTAAAACATTTTTAACATAAAACATGATTTAAACAATAGATAATTTTATGATGGCACATTCCCTTTAACCACTTCAGCCCCGCTAGGTGAAACCCCCTTCATGACCAGGCCACTTTTTACACTTCGGCACTACACTCCTTTCACCGTTTATCGCTCGGTCATGCAACTTACCACCCAAATGAATTTTACCTCCTTTTCTTCTCACTAATGGAGCTTTCATTTGGTGGTATTTTATTGCTGCTGACATTTTTACTTTTTTTGTTATTAATCAAAATATAACGATTTTTTTGCAAAAAAATGACATTTTTCACTTTCAGCTGTGAAATTTTGCAAAAAAAACGACATCCATATATAAATTTTTCGCTAAATTTATAGTTCTACATGTCTTTGATAAAAAAAAAAATGTTTGGGCAAAAAAAAAATGGTTTGGGTAAAAGTTATAGCATTTACAAACTATGGTACAAAAATGTGAATTTCCGCTTTTTGAAACGGCTCTGATTTTCTGAGCACCTGTCATGTTTCCTGAGGTTCTACAATGCCCAAACAGTATAACTACCCCACAAATGACCCCATTTCGGAAAGTAGACACCCTAAGGTATTCGCTGATGGGCATAGTGAGTTCATAGAACTTTTTATTTTTTGTCACAAGTTAGCGGAAAATGATGATGATTTTTATTTTTTTATTTTTTCTTACAAAGTCTCATATTCCACTAACTTGCGACAAAAAATAAAAAATTCTAGGAACTCGCCATGCCCCTCACAGAATACCTTGGGGTGTCTTCTTTCCAAAATGGGGTCAATTGTAGCGTAGTTATACTGCCCTGGCAATTTAGGGGCCCAAATGTGTGAGAAGAACTTTGCAATCAAAATGTGTAAGAAATGACCGGTGAAATCCGAAAGGTGCACTTTGGAATATGCGCCCCTTTGCCCACCTTGGCAGCAAAAAAGTGTCACACATGTGGTATCGCCGTACTCAGGAGAAGTTGGGGAATGTGTTTTGGGGTGTCATTTTACATATACCCATGCTGGGTGAGAGAAATATCTTGGCAAAAGACAACTTTTCCCATTTTGTTATGCAAAGTTGGCATTTGACCAAGATATTTTTCTCACCCAGCATGGGTATATGTAAAATGACACCCCAAAACACATTCCCCAACTTCTCCTGAGTACGGCGATACCAGATGTGTCACACTTTTTTGCTGCCAAGGTGGGCAAAGGGGCACATATTCCAAAGTGCACCTTTCGGATTTTGCAGGGCATTTTTTACACATTTTGATTGCAAGGTACTTCTCACACATTTGGGCCCCTAAATTGCCAGGGCAGTATAACTACGCCACAAGTGACCCCATTTTGGAAAGAAGACACCCCAAGGTATTCCGTGAAGGGCACGGCGAGTTCCTAGAATTTTTTATTTTTTGTCACAAGTTAGCGGAAAATGATGATTTTTTTTTTTTCTCTTTTTTCCTTACAAAGTCTCATATTCCACTAACTTGCGACAAAAAATAAAAAATTCTAGGAACTCGCCATGCCTCTCACGGAATACCTTGGGGTGTCTTCTTTCCAAAATGGGGTCACTTGTGGGGTAGTTATACTGCCCTGGCAATTTAGGGGCCCATATGTGTGAGAAGTACTTTGCAATCAAAATCTGTAAAAAATGACCGGTGAAATACGAAAGGTGCACTTTGGAATATGCGCCCCTTTGCCCACCTTGGCATCAAAAAAGTGTGACACATCTGGTATCGCCGTACTCAGGAGAAGTTGGGGAATGTGTTTTGGGGTGTCATTTTACATATACCCATGCTGGGTGAGAGAAATATCTTGGCAAACGACAACTTTTCCCATTTTTTTATACAAAGTTGGCATTTGACCAAGATATTTTTCTCACCCAGCATGGGTATATGTAAAATGACACCCCAAAACACATTCCCCAACTTCTCCTGAGTACGGCGATACCAGATGTGTCACACTTTTTTGCTGCCAAGGTGGGCAAAGGGGCACATATTCCAAAGTGCACCTTTCGGATTTTGCAGGGCATTTTTTACACATTTTGATTGCAAGGTACTTCTCACACATTTGGGCCCCTAAATTGCCAGGGCAGTATAACTACCCCACAAGTGACCCCATTTTGGAAAGAAGACACCCCAAGGTATTCCGTGAAGGGCACGGCGAGTTCCTAGAATTTTTTATTTTTTGTCACAAGTTAGCGGAAAATGATGATTTTTTTTTTTTTCTCTTTTTTCCTTACAAAGTCTCATATTCCACTAACTTGCGACAAAAAATAAAAAATTCTAGGAACTCGCCATGCCCCTCACGGAATACCTTGGGGTGTCTTCTTTCCAAAATGGGGTCACTTGTGGCGTAGTTATACTGCCCTGGCAATTTAGGGGCCCATATGTGTGAGAAGTACTTTGCAATCAAAATCTGTAAAAAATGACCGGTGAAATACGAAAGGTGCACTTTGGAATATGCGCCCCTTTGCCCACCTTGGCATCAAAAAAGTGTGACACATCTGGTATCGCCGTACTCAGGAGAAGTTGGGGAATGTGTTTTGGGGTGTCATTTTACATATACCCATGCTGGGTGAGAGAAATATCTTGGCAAACGACAACTTTTCCCATTTTTTTTATACAAAGTTGGCATTTGACCAAGATATTTTTCTCACCCAGCATGGGTATATGTAAAATGACACCCCAAAACACATTCCCCAACTTCTTCTGAGTACGGCGATACCAGATGTGTCACACTTTTTTGCAGCCTAGATGCGCAAAGGGGCCCAAATTCCTTTTAGGAGGGCATTTTTAGACATTTGGATCCCAGACTTCTTCTCACGCTTTAGGGCCCCTAAAAAGCCAAGGCAGTATAAATACCCCACATGAGACCCCACTTTGGAAAGAAGACACCCCAAGGTATCCAATGAGGGGCCTGGCAAGTTCATAGAATTTTTTTTTTTTCGCATAAGTTAGCGGAAATTGATTTTTTTTTGTTTTTTCTCACAAAGTCTCACTTTCCGCTAACTTAGGACAAAAATTTCAATCTTTCATGGACTCAATATGCCCCTCAGCAAATACCTTGGGGTGTCTTCTTTCCAAAATGGGGTCAGTTGTGGGGTGTTTGTACTGCCCTGGCATTTGAGGGTCTCCGCAATCATTACATGTATGGCCAGCATTAGGAGTTTCTGCTATTCTCCTTATATTGAGCATACAGGTAATGAGATTTTTTTTTCCGTTCAGCCTCTGGGCTGAAAGAAAAAAATGAACGGCACAGATTTCTTCATTCGCATCGATCAATGTGGATGAAAAAATCTCTGCCAAAAAAAAAAAATGGAGGGGAAAGGCGTCTGCCAGGACATAGGAGCTCCGCCCTACATCCATACCCACTTAGCTCGTATGCCCTGGCAAACCAGATTTCTCCATTCGCATCAATCGATGTGGATGAATAAATCATTGCCGGGATTTTTTTTTTTTATATATATATATATACAAAATGCTTGCCAAAGCATAGGAACGCCGCCTCCTCCTCAGCTCGTATGCCTTGGCAAACGTATCTGTCACTGCAGAGGAGAAAATCCCGTCTTGCAGCGTCGCATACACCGACTTGCGTGTAATCTGACAGCAGCGCAATGCTTCTGTCAGAATGCACATCGGTGCTGCAGCTAGTAGATCGGTTGGTCCACCTGGAAGGTAAAAAGACAAAAAAAAAAAAAAAAAGAAAAAACCAGGCCACAACGCAATAATTTTATTAACTTTGGAACAGAACATGTAACTTTAACTTTTGGAACTAAACATTAACCTGTTTGCTTACATGTTTTTTTTTTTTTTTTTTTTTTTACCTTTATAGAACAAACCTCTCCTTCCCCATGGGTCAATGTGCAAAGCGCAAATCGCCCAAAGATGTGGCGAAGTGCGTTATGCACTTTGTCCCATGTGAAAGGAGACGTTTGCAGCAGCTGTGAGTGAATGGGCCCTAATAGCCCTGTGTGCCTATCCTGGTGAGATGTGATCCCTATGCTAGGTGTACCTGTGTGTGGTACTTTCGGAAACACTCCCCTAAGCATAGGGCAGGGTGGTCGGGACAGTCAGGACAGAAATAACGGGTGTCACGCCTTATTCCACTCCTGCTACAGACACGACATTTTTTTCGGGGTGGCGGTCGGTTTGAGGTACCAGCAACGACACTGGGGAAGTGTCGCTCGTGTAGACGGCTAACTACACTGGTGGATGGGGCCACGGAACCTCCTGGATACAGGAGGTTCGCGATGATCTCTTCCTGAAATTTGAGGAAGGATCCAGTTCTCCCAGCCTTACTGTAGAGAACAAAACTATTGTACAGAGCCAATTGAATTAAATATACAGACACCTTCTTATACCAGCGTCTGGTGCGTCGGGAAACTAAATACGGAGCCAACATCTGGTCATTGAAGTCGACCCCTCCCATGTGGAGGTTATAGTCGTGGACTGAGAGGGGCTTTTCAATGACACGGGTTGCTCGCTCAATTTGGATTGTCGTGTCTGCGTGAATGGAGGAGAGCATGTAAACGTCACGCTTGTCTCTCCATTTCACCGCGAGCAGTTCTTCGTTACACAGTGCGGCCCTCTGCCCCCTTGCAAGACGGGTGGTAACGAGCCGTTGGGGGAAGCCCGCGCGACTAGTTCGCGCGGTACCACAGGCGCCAATCCGTTCTAGAAACAAATGCCTAAAGAGGGCCACACTTGTGTAAAAATTGTCCACATAAAGATGGTACCCCTTGCCGAATAAGGGTGACACCAAGTCCCAAACTGTCTTCCCACTGCTCCCCAGGTAGTCAGGGCAACCGACCGGCTCCAGGGTCTGATCTTTTCCCTCATAGACCCGAAATTTGTGGGTATAGCCTGTGGCCCTTTCACAGAGCTTATACAATTTGACCCCATACCGGGCGCGCTTGCTTGGGATGTATTGTTTGAAGCCAAGGCGCCCGGTAAAATGTATTAGGGACTCGTCTATGCAGATGTTTTGCTCAGGGGTATACAAATCTGCAAATTTCTGGTTGAAATGGTCTATGAGGGGCCGAATTTTGTGGAGCCGGTCAAAAGCAGGGTGGCCCCTGGGACGGGAGGCGGTGTTGTCGCTAAAGTGCAGGAAACGCAGGATGACCTCAAATCGTGTCCTGGACATAGCAGCAGAGAACATGGGCATGTGATGAATTGGGTTCGTGGACCAATATGACCGCAATTCATGTTTTTTTGTCAGGCCCATGTTGAGGAGGAGGCCCAGAAAAGTTTTAAATTCGGAAACTTGGACTGGTTTCCACCGGAAAGGCTGGGCATAAAAGCTTTCCGGGTTAGCGGTGATAAATTGTGTGGCATACCGGTTTGTCTCTGCCACGACTAAGTCTAAAAGCTCCGCAGTCAAGAACAGCTCAAAAAATCCCAGGGCCGAACCGATCTGAGCCGTCTCAACCCGAACTCCAGACTGGGCGGTGAAAGGGAAAACTACGGGTGCGGCTGAAGTTGGGGACTGCCAATCAGGGTTTGCCAGCACCTCTGGGATTCTAGGGGCTCTACGGGCACGTCTTTGCGGTGGCTGCGACGGGGTCACTACTGCACGTGCCACCGTACCAGCTTCAACTGCCCTTCTGGTGCTCGCTACTTCACCAGGTTGTACGGCAGTGCTGGTACTAGGTCCAGGAAGGGCTGGGCTGCTGGTGTATGCCTCACCACGTAATCCGACAGCACCAGCCCCACTCTGCTGCTCTTGAAGCGGATCCTGCGCAACCTGCGGTCTAGCGACACGGGGCCGGGTACGCCTGGTGCTATCAGGGACCTCAGCCTCCTTGTCCGAACTTTGGGTCAGAGAGCCACTGCTTTCTACAGGTTCGTATTCTGACCCGCTGGATTCATCAGATGAGGGTTCCCACTCCTCATCCGACTGGGTCAGAAGCCTGTAGGCCTCTTCAGAGGAATACCCCCTGTTTGACATGTGGGCAACTAAATTTAGGGGTATTCCCTGAGACTACCCAAGAAAAAAAAAGCAAGCCTGTCTTACAAAGGGGAGGCTAGCGAAGTACCGGAGGCTGCTGCGGTTGATAAAAAATATCAAAACATGATTTTTTTATCGCCGCAGTGCGTGTAAAGTGAATGTGCAGTGATCAAAAAAAAAAAATTTTTTTGTCACTGCGGTGGGGCGGGTGTGGGCGAACGCACGTGTGGGCGACCGATCAGGCCTGATCGGGCAAACACTGCGTTTTGGGTGGAGGGCGAACTAAAGTGACACTAGTACTATTATAGATCTGACCGTGATCAGTTTTGATCACTTTCAGATACTATAAAAGTACAAATGCTGATTAGCGATACGCTAATCAGCGAATAACGGACTGCGGTGCGGTGGGCTGGGCGCTAACTGATCGCTAACTACCTAACCAAGGGACCTAAACTATACCTAAAACCTAACGGTCAATAACAGTGAACTAGTGATTGACAGGGGGGGATAAAAGGGGTGATCAAAGGGTTAATTGGGGTGATCTGGGGGCTAAATGTGGTGTGGTGGGTACTCACAGTAAAGATGTGCTCCTCTGCTCCTCTGCTGGAACCAACCGACCAAAAGAAGGAGCAGAGGAGCACAGCAGCCATATAACCCCATCATATTTACTAATATGTGGGGTTATATGCCTGCTGATTGGATTTTTTAAAAATCAGCAGCCTGCCAGCCAATGATCGTGGCCGGCAGGGTGCTGACGAAATAGTCTTCTGCGAAATGCCGGCCCGCGATGCGCATGCGCGGGCCGGCTGTGACGTAATCTCGCGTCTCGCGAGAGGACGCGCCGATGCGTCCAGGAGGAACTAAACAACCACCTCCCGGACGCATCGGTGCGTACAGCGGTCGGGAGGTGGTTAAGAAAGGTGCCGAAACATCACACACAAATGGTTGAATAAGGAAACATTTTTTTATTACATCAAATCTTAGATAGATAGATATTTAAATAGATATGAGATAGATTGATAGACAGATAGACAGATAGATAGATAGATACAGTACAGACCAAAAGTTTGGACACACCTTCTCATTCAAAGAGTTTTCTTTATTTCCCTGACTATGAAAATTGTAGATTCACACTAAAGGCATCAAAACTATGAATTATATACATAACAAAAAAGTGTGAAACAACTGAAAATATGTCATATTCTAGGTTCTTCAAAGTAGTCACCTTTTGCTTGGATTACTGCTTTGCACACTCTTGGCATTCTCTTGATGAGCTTCAAGAGGTAGTCACCTGAAATGGTCTTCCAACAGTCTTGAAGGAGTTCCCAGAGATGCTTAGCACTTGTTGGCCCTTTTGCCTTCACTCTGCGGTCCAGCTCACCCCAAACCATCTCGATTGGGTTCAGGTCCGGTGACTGGAGGCCAGGTCATCTGGCGCAGCACCCCATCACTCTCCTTCATGGTCAAATAGCCCTTACACAGCCTGGAGGTGTGTTTGGGGTCATTGTCCTGTTGAAAAATAAATGATGGTCCAACTAAACGCGAACCGGATGGAATAGCATGCCACTGCAAGATGCTGTGGTAGCCATGCTGGTTCAGTATGTCTTCAATTTGGAATAAATCCCCAACACTGTCACCAGCAAAGCACCCCCACACCATCACACCTCCTCCTCCATGTTTGACGGTGGGAACCAGGCATGTAGAGTCCATCCGTTCACCTTTTCTGCGTCGCACAAAGACATGGTGGTTGGAACCAAAGATCTCAAATTTGGACTCATCAGACCAAAGCACAGATTTCCACTGGTCTAATGTCCATTCCTTGTGTTCTTTAGCCCAAACAAGTCTCTTCTGCTTGTTGCCTGTCCTTAGCAGTGGTTTCCAAGCAGATATTCTACCATGAAGGCCTGATTCACACAGTCTCCTCTTAACAGTTGTTCTAGAGATGTGTCTTCTGCTAGAACTCTGTGTGGCATTGACCTGGTCTCTAATTGAGCTGCTGTTAACCTGTGATTTCTGAGGCTGGCGACTCGGATGAACTTATCCTCCACAGCAGAGGTGACTCTTGGTCTTCCTTTCCTGGGGCGGTCCGCATGGGAGCCAGTTTCTTTGTAGCGCTTGATGGTTTTTGTGACTGCACTTGGGGACACTTTCAAAGTTTTCCCAATTTTTCGGACTGACTCACCTTCATTTATTAAAGTAATGATGGCCACTCGTTTTTCTTTACTTAGCTGCTTTTTTCTTGCCATAATACAAATTCTAACAGTCTATTCAGTAGGACTATCAGCTGACTTCTCCACAGCGCAACTTATGGTCCCAACCCCATTTATAAGGCAAGAAATCCCACTTATTAAACCTGACAGGGCACACCTGTGAAGTGAAAACCATTTCAGGTGACTACTTCTTGAAGCTCATCAAGAGAATGCCAAGAGTGTGCAAAGCAGTAATCAAAGCAAAAGGTGGCTACTTTGAAAAACCTAGAATATAACATATTTCAGTTGTTTCACACTTTTTTGTTATGTATATAATTCCACATGTGTTAATTCATAGTTTTGATGCCTTCAGTGTGAATCTACAGTTTTCATAGTCATGAAAATAAAGAAAACTCTTTGAATGAGAAGGTGTGTCCAAACTTTTGGCCCAAAACCTGGCCTGGACGCGAGGCGCAGCCAACCACCCTGCTCTTTGGCTGCTCCCAATAAGAACCGTCCCGGATCGGCTTTTCAGCCACACTAAGATAAACCAGTGTCAGTGAGCACTAGCTGCGGCTGACACACAAAATAACCGGTTACAATCTCACCGAGGCCAGGAACCTCGGTGACACGTACCTTCCGTCAATGACGGACCCTTGCGCCTTCCTACAATATATATATATTTATATTTATATATAATACTGTACGTTGAGAGGCTGATTTAATCCATGATTGCTTCAGAATATTTTTTACGTTTGGAGGAGTAGCTGCTAGACAGAGCATTCCTGCCCATCTACCCAAAACTTTAAATTACAGTATAGTATGGTTGGATCCTACATTGTCATGAATACATTTAGTAGGACTAGGCCCAGGAGAGGCAAGTATGATAGTGTAGGTTCCTACCTTCTTGCTCATGGAAGGGCCCACACAATGTGTGCGCAAAGTGGTTCAAATTTCCATGTACAATAAGTATATCAGTAATACAATTCAGAATAATCCATGCTTCAATGTTGGCATATACAGTATCTTTGCACATAAAGCAGTGTGCTGATATGTGCAGTGTTTGCTTGCTTCTCATGTCAGCCATGGTAGAGTGCACCAGGACTTTAATTAAATTTTGTCTGCAGGTGCTAACTTTAAAGTCTGACGTCTATTTGGGCTGTACAATTTTAATAACCCTTTCAACCCCGACTTGAAAAAGTAGTTTGCAATACATTGTTTCCTGTCTGACGGTCCACTCACTGAAGACTTTAACTTCTGCTCCTCTCCAACAATACCCAAGAGCAGCAGCTATGCTTTCACTCATACCAGCACTCCAACCACAAACATACCACATTTAGAGTTTTTTACATAACGTATTGTAGCTTGAACATTATGGGGAGATTTATTAAAACTAGTAGAAAAGAAAACTGTCTTAGTTGCCTATAGCAACCAATCGGATTCCACTTTTTATTTTTCACAGGAGCTCTGAAAAATGAAAGGTGGAATCTGATTGGTTATTATAAGCAATTAAACCTGTTTTCCAGTTTTGATAAATGTCCCCCAATGTCTTCTACTGAATAATATCACCTTTTTATACTAACCAGTGATCTGACATTATAGATATCTACATAATAACCACTTTAATATCCCACTAACTGATCACTAAGCTAAAATCAAGTTCAAGTAACAATTTTAATTATTTTATTAGCGTTCTTCAGGAAACATGCTTTTGGAGCATCTAAGCTACCAACATTTCTTTAAGATTGTGCTTTTGTTGGTGACATGCTGAGCAGCTCGTTGTCAGCTGACGCATTAATGAAAAGGATCCGACCTCAGTTTATTAAAGACATATAACTCTAAATCAGATTTTATTCCACCGCTTTCTTCCATCATCACTGACACTGAACAGAACCCATGGCCTGATTTAGCATGAAATCTTTAATGTCTGTCTCAGAAAAACTAAAGAACCTCTTTGCAATTGTCTGTATCCCAGTTATTTTAGTTCACATAAAATGCATCTCTGTTTCAATCAGTCCTTTTAAAAAGACTATAAATACCATAAGTATGGTGTGGCCTAGTAATCTTCAAGATCTGTTTGACTGAGGCATCATTTACCTTGGTGTAATTCCTGCCACACAATTTCACAATATGTAATGGTTATGACAGGTTCATTGGCTAAAACAATTCAGACATTTGGTTTCCAAGCTACTGTGCAGGTTTTTCCACCAGAGTAGACACCAGATTAATACATCCCGTAACCTAAAGAAGATCAGGCTTGTAATTGGTTCACATATGTAGAAATGTTTTCTACCATTCCTCTTTCATTTTTGTTATATTTCTTGAAACCGTAATATTGAGAAAGATATTGACTTGAGTGGCAATCTTTCAAGTAAACTCTTTTGCCCTGATTTTTAGTATCTATTGATTCCCACATTGAAATTTATGGTGCATTACACAATGCTCCCTGCTGAGCATCTCATCAGATCTTGACTGCCGGGTCACTAGGAAACAAGGTTTGAATAGTGGATAACCCTGTGGCTATCGCTAACTAAGGCATAGTAAACATGGACAATGTACTCTTCAAAGTGCATTGCTCTAGCAGAAGAAAAATTATAAACAGACAACAATTTGTAAAAAGGCAATATTTTCTTTTATAATTTGCCAAGGCTTTGACTTTGTCATGGGGAAATGAATCAGAAACAGATTGTTTTATGTCTAGGGGCAACTGTACACGGGCCATCTGTTTGGGCGTTTTATTTTATTTTATTTTTTTCATATTGGCTGTCAAATGTCTAGATGCATTTATTCAAGGGCTTTAAAGTGTCAAACAAAGAATCTTGTGAGGAAAATTAACACAGGCAAATACAATGGCCTAAAGACCAAATATTACTTCTGTATTCTTCTGTATAAACAGGGGTCTGCATACTGGAGTTATATACTGTAACTGTATTGATCAGACTTTTAAACATGAGAATGTTAAAACTAGCGGTAACAACAAAAAACTTTAAAAAAAAAGTTGATTAAGAAAAAAAAAAGCAAACCTTAAATTTAGAATTCTGTGCCTACCCACCAGTACGGGAACCTTTAGGGCAGTGATCTATCAAGTTGTGACTGTTTTAAACTGTTGTGCTGGCTACAGCATCTATCACTCCCAGACTTACTGCACTCTTAACAAAAGAACCAAGAAACAATAATTTTCAATTAAGAAACCTGGAGGAGACTTGAAGACTTGATTTATGGTGCATGACTAATTATCGAATAGCTGGCCTAATGAAAATTAAGCTGCTGGTTACAAGAAAGATTTAACTTTATTTTCTCAGAGAAAACTTGATAGGATATAAAATAATCTAGTCTTGCTTTATGATGTTCTGAATTATGATGCAAAAGCTAATTAACTTTCCATTCACACAATGCACCAATAGATCATTGAATTGTACAGCATATGAGAGTTGAATTTTATAAATTTCTATGTAAATGGCAAATCAATTTACCTAATATATTTAATGGTTCAATATAAAGTAATACTTAAATATGCTGTTGGATTTCTGTTTCAAAGTCTAGTTATAAGACACATTGGACCTGTGGTTGGCGAAACAAAATGCCGTAAATAAGAAATAAAATGATACCGTTAGCCAAAGCAGTCAGTCTAAATAAAATCAAATGCTTATTATATTGCTGCGGTTATGAAGGCTAACAGAACGGAAAGCCACACAGGTTAATAATCAGCAATTAAAGTCGTTAATGGAGAAATTGTCCTATATAAGGGTGGTAAAATCTATCTTGGCAAAGGTATAATGATATACCTAAGACCTGTAAGTTTCAAAGAAGTTCCAATGCAGAGAGAAAGACGTTATTAACATGCAACAGTTATTTTTCCTCTTGATTAAGTGGCACCAGCGTTTTCTGCTGCACTGTGCAGATTTTAATCACTCACATCAGTCCTCAATGGGGGTTCACAGTCTCAACCACAGAAATACTCATAAGGGTCAATTTTATAGGTCTGTTAACTTATCGATAAGTTTAAGAGGGCAGGAGAAAACCCACACAGACACGGAGAGATTGGACAACGCCATGAAGATGTTGGCTTTAGTCAGATTTCAACTCAGGACCTGAATTGATGTCAGGCAACAATACTAACCAATGGGACTGCTATTTGTGATATCAATCAGCAATACTTGTTTTCTATGGCTGACTATGCATGCTAGTTAGATGTGGCTGACCCCTCATCTCTCCCAACCCCTTAGAAAAATCTTATGCCTGGATTGGCCAAGAATTTGTGGTTATCCCAATAGATAGAGGGGAATAAGCCACTGCTAAACACTTCTGTAGGAAAGGATCAGACATACTGAAATCCAAAATTTGAAATTCTTCTTCTGGCTTTATTGCAAAAAAAATGGTGTAAAAAAAATAGTAAAGAAATCTCTAGGTTTTGGAAGGATGTGAATCTACGGCTATATCTTTTAAATGGGACTCCAATTTAGACACTCTTTGCTAAAACTTTTGCTTTTGATGTCAGTTATTTGTCAAATTAAGATTAGTGGAACAACGCCAGTTGATCACAAGATTGCGAACTGGACGTCACCTATATCATTTGGCTTTCCTGGAAACTAACAGTGTCCCCGATACTCAGGTACCTCTAGGACTTACAATAGGCCGAAACTGTGTAACAACCAAATTGCTGCAAAAATAACATTCTGAAGCATGCATCAACACTGGCAGGTAAAATATTATGGAAGTAAATTCACTGATCGATGACAGGAATCAAATGATGACGACAGCACAGACAGAAGAAGGAGATGGAAGACTGGTGCTGGAGCAGATGGAAGATGGTAATGGTATACAGATTGACAGCAGAAGAATGTAGGTGAACAGAAATAAATGATACTGATATAATCTGAATGTATATCTGCAATACTACCCCAGCACGAAAACAAGAAGTTTCTAGGAACTAAAGACAATTCAAAAAGCAAACTCAGCAAACAATTACCAGAAACTGCAGAAAAACAGCAAATAGCAAACTTTAAAGGGACACTGACAGGGCCAATAAGCATATTGAGGTATATATATGGCAGTACAGGTCTTATAATGGGTATTACAATCATATAAGTATCCCCCCTGTCCACATTATACATACAGTAAACTTAAGTTTTATAACCTGCTCCAACAGTCTTCAATCTGCCCAAGGGGGGGGCGTTTCACCTCTCTTGAGCCCAGCCAGCCTCCCCCAACTGCCGCTTTGAAGCGCCGCCCAGCTCATGAATATTCAGTTTGCTGGGCGGCTTCTGCGGTCCCCGCTCTGAAGCGCTGCGCTTAACAGTGCCCGGCGCATGCGCCGGATCTTGTGAAGTCCGGTACAGTAAGCGCCGCCCAGCTCATCAATATTCACTTCGCTGGGCGGTGCTTACTGTCCCCGACTTCACAAGATCCGGCGCATGCGCAGGGCACTGTTCAGCGCAGCGCTTCAGAGCGGGGACCGCAGAAGCCGCCCAGCAAACTGAATATTCATGAGCTGGGCGGCGCTTCAAAGCGGCAGTTGGGGGAGGCTGGCTGGGCGCAAGAGAGGTGAAACGCCGCCCCTTGGGCAGATTAAAGACCGTTGGAGCAGGTTATAAAACTTCAAGTTTACTGTCTGTATAATGTGGACAGGGGGGATACTTATATGATTGTAATACCCATTATAAGACCTGTACTGCCATATATATACCTCAATATGCTTATTGGCCCTGTCAGTGTTCCTTTAAAGTGAGATACACATTTAACAGCCATCACTATACCTAAGCATAATGTAAATTTACATAAAGTATCAAAGGTACACTTCCAACTCAAAAGGGTCATTTTTTAAACTCAATATTTATAGAAAAAGGTTTTTTTAGCATTTTTGGATGTTTTTGTTTTTCATTTCAGCAATACCATATCATTGAGAATGAAATAGAAAATATTGTCCTTCTATAGCAGGCAAGACAAATGATACTCTACATCCAGCAATTGAGGATAGGTTTATTAATAAATGGGTCAACGAAACAGTACAAAGTCCAGCTAGAGAATCAACCCTTCTATATAGCAGTTACTTAAATATTTTACTTTATTAAATATCTCAATACATATACTGAATGTCCATAGTAGGTACCATTACACGTCTGGCTATGTAGGTTTAGTTGTGGGCGGGGACAGTGTCCCTATTATGGACCCTATACTAAACCCTTTTCCCAGGGACGGCCCCTAATGGTGGGGACTCCCTGTCCTCGAGCCTAAGGCTAACAGCTCCTATGTAGCCCTCGCTGTTAGAGAAAGCCTATATAGTGGGGGACCTACATGGACAGCAAAACAAAACAAACATAAAATAAGTGCGCCATGTATACGGCCCTAGTGATATATAAACATCAAAAGGTACACGACGCACCAGACTAACTTATTAAAAAACACCCTGTTATAAGGATGTTTATGGTCACCCAGATATATGGACCAAACCAATACACTAGAACCCCAACGCGTTTCCCCCACGGTGTGGGATCATCAGGGGGTGAATGGATCTCTCAATTTAATTAGATAATATAGTGTAGAAAAAGCTGCAGCAATTCAGCAGCATGTAGCCGATGTGTCACACTGAGAGAGTAGAGGCCCAAATCATGAGGCCACTCTATCAGTGAATATTTCACAGCCTCCTCAGTGTGATAATGTCTGTTACCGCAAAGGTAGCAGTTTGAACTGGACCCATTGATTTTACACGATAGTATTATTGGGAAGGCTTGAAGGGAGCATCAGATATACTCTATCGCTTATACACGGTCGTTAAATACAGGGGTGTAGGACTTCAAAATGGGTTTCTGTGAAAAGAGAACAGAAAAGAATACAAAAAATATATATGTATGGTTGTATGACGTATTCGGCATTGACCCATCACCTGGTAATTGTGTACCCACCACCGCGCTAATCACACAGTAATAATGGGTAACTCACTCAGTCCAGGTATTTAGATGTCAGTCCTTAAGCGATATATAGAATGCCAACAAGGCACAGATTGTAATATAGGACGAGCGTCCACGTATGACATGAAGCTGAAAAATGAGACATATAAATATACATATTTGTTTCAGTGTCTCCAGTCAATCTAGGAGACCACCATCATATGCCTCTCATAATTCTATACGCCACACTACCTCGGATAGGTCCTTGATTACGTAGGTCTGAGCCCGCAGATATGGCTAATGGAACCTAGGCATTAGAGATATTGAATGATCAACACAGATGTGTCCGTATATATTGAGCCGGCTATAAGCAGACTAAGGTGGTTACTCACATTTAGGTGGTCATGATGTCAAGTCCTCCTTTTCATTTCCTTTTGGGGTCCAGATTCTATGTCTAGCTGTCCCTCCCCATTTTATAGCCCTTCTAGTTCCCTCTATTAATTGCTGCAGGCAAGCGGTGTGGGCGTGCGCTCCAGCGTGGAACGCATCCCACCGTCGCAGCTTCCGCTGATGCCTTGTGGGTGGATTGTATGATATGCGTGTGCGTTCCACAGTGGAACGCACGCGCACATCCGCCCATTTACCTGGCTATTTCCGGTTCATTCTCGTCACTATTGCTCCATGTGGAGCGCAAGATACTTCCGGTGATTGGACCGCATCTGGCTCACTCTCCGCTAATGTGAGAACAGGTACATATACTAAAGGGAATTATCCTGCTCCCTCACACTGCAAATGAAACAGAGATCATAACAGGGTGTTTTTTAATAAGTTAGTCTGGTGCGTCGTGTACCTTTTGATGTTTATATATCACTAGGGCCGTATACATGGCGCACTTATTTTATGTTTGTTTTGTTTTGCTGTCCATGTAGGTCCCCCACTATATAGGCTTTCTCTAACAGCGAGGGCTACATAGGAGCTGTTAGCCTTAGGCTCGAGGACAGGGAGTCCCCACCATTAGGGGCCGTCCCTGGGCAAAGGGTTTAGTATAGGGTCCATAATAGGGACACTGTCCCCGCCCACAACTAAACCTACATAGCCAGACGTGTAATGGTACCTACTATGGACATTCAGTATATGTATTGAGATATTTAATAAAGTAACATATTTAAGTAACTGCTATATAGAAGGGTTGATTCTCTAGCTGGACTTAAGACAAATGATAGGGCCTTCTGTATTAAAAGGCAATTAATTGTCAGTTTTTTATTGCTATAAAGGAAAGATGTTATCTGAAGAGTAATCCTTCTGATAATAGTAAATTTTAGTACTGGGATATAGAGATGGCCTTGCGGTTCGTCCGGTGGTCATTTTGCGGCGAACTTTGCGTGTTCGTGATTCGCCGAACATGCAAACATATGGTGATGCCCGTCGGCGCCATATTCTTTTTCATTGCACTGAACTTTGACCAATGATACATCTATCAGGTGGGACAGGACAGCCAATTGAGACGTTTCAGCACATGGACACACCCCCACCCCATCACAGAACCATATCTGGCAGCCATTTTACATTCTGTGTTTTGCCAGTGTAGGGATAGGTTGCTTTGTGGAGCAAGGACAGGCTGTTAGGGACACCAAGCACTAGCTAATAGGGCCACAAAAGTCCTTTTAAGGACTGGCATAAGTGTGCTATCGATAGGTGTGATATACTGAGGGGTGTGATATACTTATAATATACTTTCTAACTTTGTATTGTGCAGTAGTTGTGTGCAGTTCTTCTACAGCTTGTGCAGCTATACAGAGGGACAAACGCTATTGGAACAACTAATTGCAACTGGTGTGATATACCTTTTGCCCCCATAAAAAAAAACTGATTAAGGGGTGTAATATACCTATAATATACTTTCTAACATAGAAAGTATATAGTGCATTTGTATTGTGCAGCAGTTGTGTGCGGTTCTGCTACGATACCGCAGCTATATAGAGGGACAAGCGTTATTGGAAAAACTATTTGCAATGGGTGTGATAAACCTTCTGCCCCCAAAAAACTGATTGAGGGGTGTGATATACCTTCTTCCACAAAATAATGATTAAGGGGTGCGATATACCTGTTGAACGAAAATAAACAAGGTGGTGTGAAATAAATGTTATATCACTCCCTGAAGTGTATGGTAGCCGTCATGGCACCTAACAGGTAGTATTCAATGTAGGAATGTGGAACCTACACTCCCTGAAGTGTATGGTAGCCGTCATGGCACCTAACAGGTAGAATTTAGCGTAGGAACCCGTCTAACAGAGATCGCCTTGACGCTCGGCAGACGGGCTCAAATAATTTTGTACAAAACGATTTGCCAAGTATCTCGCACTTATAGTGTAGCACTTGTTATTTTTATGCAATTTTGTACTTTATATTGCAGTTTATTGTCGCATTGCATGTTTCTGTCTTTTAATGTTGTTCCTTGCGATTGCAATGTGCTACTGCGGTTTGGTATGTGCTGACTGACCCCCTTTTTTGGTTTTTCTTTGCAGTCTGTATTGGAGGTGTGGCTGCCTCCTCAGTCATGCACTCCTGACCACCCTGTCTGCTCCACAGGCTGATTTTAATTAGTGTTAGTACATAGTCAGGCCTGCTCCCCCTCATTCACTGAAGCCATGGCACCAGGAGTGGGACTCTCACTCCTTGGTAGCTGTTTGGCGCCGGTGGTGTTGTGGAGTGGGCCTGCTGTGTAACCTGCACTCCCTGAAGTGTATGGTAGCCGTCATGGCACCTAACAGGTAGTATTCAATGTAGGAATGTGGAACCTACACTCCCTGAAGTGTATGGTAGCCGTCATGGCACCTAACAGGTAGAATTTAGCGTAGGAACCCGTCTAACAGAGATCGCCTTGACACTCGGCAGACGGGCTCAAATAATTTGGTACAAAACGATTTGCCAAGTATCTCGCACTTATAGTGTAGCACTTGTTATTTTTATGCAATTTTGTACTTTATATTGCAGTTTATTGTCGCATTGCATGTTTCTGTCTTTTAGTGATATAAATGTTGTGGCAAAAAAAATAATTGAGAGGTGTGATATATCTGCTTCCACAAAATACTGATTAAGGGGTTTGATATACCAGCTTCCATCAAATATTGACTGAGGGGTGCGATATACCTGCTACCACAAAATATTGATTGAGGGCTACGATATAACTGCTTCCACAAAATACTGATTAAGGGGTTCAATATACCTGCTTCCACCAAATATTGATTGAGCCCTGCAAGATACCTGCTTCCACAAAATACTGATTAAGAGGATTTATCTAACTGTTTCCACCAAATGTTGAATGAGACCTACGATATACCTGCTTGCACAAAATACTGATTAATGAGTTTGATTTATCTGTTTCCACAAAATATTGATTAAGGCCTACGATATACCTGCTTCCACCAAATATTGATTAAGGGCTACGATATACCTGCTTCCACAAAATACTGATTAAGGGGTTCGATATACCTGTTTCCACCAAATATTGATTGAGGCCTGCGAGATACCTGCTTCCGCAAAATACTGATTAAGAGGATTGATATACCAGCTTCCACAAAATACTGTTTGAGGTCTGCGATATACCGGCTTCAACAAATTACTGATTAAGGGGTTTAATTTACCTGTTTCCATCAAATATTGATTGAGGCCTACGATATACCTGCTTCCACAAAATACTGATTAAGGGGTTTGATATACCTATTTCCACCAAATATTGATTGAGGCCTGCAAGATACCAGCTTCCACAAAATACTGATTACGGGGTTTGACATACCTGCTTCCACCAAATATTGATTGAGGTCTACGATATACCTGCTTCCACAAAGTACTTATTAAGGGGTTTGATTTACCTGTTTCCACAAAATATTGATTGAGTCCTTCTATATACCTGCTTCCACAAAATATCCACAAAATACTGATTGAGGTGTGCGATATTCCTGCCTCCACAAAATACTGATTATGGGCATTGATATGCTTGCTTCCACCTAATACTAATTGAGGCCTGCGAGATACCTGTTTCCACAAAATACTGATTACGGGGTTATAATATGCATGTGTCACCAAAATGCTGATTGAGACCTGCGATTTACCTGCTTCCACAAAATAACGATTAAGGGGTTTTATTTGCCTGTTATCACAAATTATTAATTGAGGCCTGCGATATACCTGCTTCCACAAATTACTGATTAAGAGGATTGATATACTTGCTTCCAAAAAATACTGATTGAGGTCTGCGATATAACTGCTTCCACAAAATAGTGATTAAGGGGATTGATATGCTTGCCTACACCAAATATTGATTGAGTCCTGCGATATACCTGCTTCCACAAAATACTGATTAAGTGGATTGATATACCTGCTTCCATCCAATATTGATTGAGGCCTGCGAGATACCTGCTTCAACAAAATACTGATTAAGGAGATTGATATAACTGCTTCCACAGAATACTGATTAAGGGATTGATATACCTGGTTCCACAAAATATTTATTAAGGGGTTTGAAATAACTACTTCCACAAAATACTGATTAAGGGGATTGATATACCTGCTTCCACTAAATATTGATTGAGGCCTACAATTTACCTCCTTCCACAAAATTATTTTTAAGGGGATTGATATAACTGCTTCCACAAAATACTGATTAAGGGGAATGATATACCTGCTGCCACCAAATATTGATTGAGGCCTGCGAGATACCTGCTTCCACAAAATACAAATGAAAGGGTTTGATATACCTGCTACCACCAAATATTCATTGAGGCCTGTGATATACCTGCTTCCACAAATACTGATCTTCTCTAGGGACTTAGGCATAGGGATATTTTGAAAATGGCAGGCAGAGGAAGAGGCAGGTCATTCCGCAGGGGTGTTAGGGGTCGGACAGGTGCACCAGGCTGGAGCCTAAGTGGGAAGTTAGAGAAGGCATGTGCAATTATGTCAAAGGACGCACCAGAGCTGGTTGAGTGGCTCATTCAGCCTTCCGCTTCTGCACCCTCCTCATCCTCTGTATCTGCACCCTTCTCACTCTCTGCTGTCTGCACCCCCAAAGAGACCACCACCACCACCATAGCCCCTCCACTTGAGTCAGAGTAAATATTTTACCGTCTTAAGAAGGCACCTGGCCTCCCATCATCGAGCCTAGTGTAAGCAACGCTGACAGAACACACAAAGCCACGTCCTGCCTCTTCTCCTTCTCATCTCTCCTCCACTCCACCTTTTACCATGCCATTGTTGCATTCATCGGGCAAAAGGCAGGCTTCCATGGCCCAAATGTTCGAGCGATGACGCTGACACTGGATAACCCTCTTGCCCAATGGCAGAGTGCCAACTACTGCCATATAAACTGGTGGACTCGGAGGCCATTGGCATACCGCAATGGAAGGTCCACAGAATAAAATATTTCTCCCAGAAGGGCATCCCAGAGCTATATGACCATGTTCAGCGGCAAGTGAATATATCTTTGGCACACAGTGTCGGTGCCAAGATACATATGACCACAGATACGTGGTCTAGTAAATACGGGCAAGAAAGGTACATAACTTTTACTGCCCACTGGTTGAACCTTCTGACGGCTGTTAAGCATGTAACCCGTGGCTCCCGTGTGGATTTGGTGTTACTGACACAAAATGAATGCAGGCTAGCCTCTTCTTCTCCTCCTCCTACTCCATCCTCCATCTCTTCCTCGGCTGACTCCTCCTTTTCAACTGCTACCGCCTCTTCTGCTGCACCCCTAAGCTCCCCAGAACTGATTCTACATCCCAGGTGAGAAGTTGCCATGCTGTGCTGCAGTTGTTGAGCCTAGAAGTCAAGAGCCACACCAGTCCTGCACTGCTTTCAGCTCTGCCGTAACATGCCGATCAGTGGCTAACCCTGCTCAATTTGACAGTTGGTAAAGTGGTGTGCGACAACGGTGACAATCTGCTGAGCGCGCTGAAACAGGGAAAAATTACAAACGTGCTGAACTTAGTCGTGCAGCGATTCATTGCCCAAAAAATGGAGTCCAGGATGTCCTGCGGCAGGCCAGGAAAATCTCTGAAGATCTTATACGGCCATGGCTTGCCTTGCTGACGTTCAGCGGCCACACCACCTGCCCGTCAGACGTCTGATTTGCGACAGCCCAACATGCTGGAACTCCACCTTGTATATGCTTAATAGGCTGCTCCAGCAGCAACGTGCCGTTTTCACTGCGACAGTGGCTGCTCATGCGTGACGCATGCAGACTTCTGCGGCCATTTGATGAGATCACCAAATTGGCCAGTCGACATCGTACCTTACACCTTTTTCCTGTAGCGTGCATTGCATCGTGTCATTGATCAAGCCGTCAAGGAGCAGGAGCTACAGGGTGAGGAAGTCGCAATGCTGAATGAATTGCCAGGGGGGGGTCTACTCCATCTGAGACAAGTCAGCAGGAGTCTGAAGAAGAGTCAGAGGAGAATGGTGGATGGGGGAAGGAGGAGGAGGAGCAAGAAGAGCAGGCTTTGAGGGGGACTTTAAACTTTTAGGGGATGCCTGGGCGATGAGCAGGAGCCAGGGTGCTTCTCCACTTCAAGTTCAGTGCAAATAGGGGCCTTCATGCTCCAGTGTTTGTATAGGGACCCCAGTATAAAAAGCATAATGGTCAAGGACCAGTACTGGGTGGCAACGTACTTAGACCCCACTGTTACATGCACAAAATGGCGGACATGTTACCAGCATCACAGAGGGAAGTCAGAATGCAGCATTTACAGGCCTTGCTGCGAGAGATGCTGCATTCCTCTGTTGCGGGCGCTGGCAGAGTAACTTCCACCCACAGCAAGAATTTCCACCCACTCCTTCAAGAAGAGGGCGGTTTGAAGATGTGTTGGTTACTTCGGATATGAGATCATTATTTCAGCCAAACCATCGACAGCCGCCCTTCGTATCCAGCCTCAGAGAACTCCTAGACCGACAGGTGTCCGACTATATCGGGTTAACGGCCGATGTGGACGCTCTGAGAAGCAAAGAACCCCATGACTACTGGGTGTGCAGGCTTGACCTGTGGCCAGAGCTGGCACAATTTGCCATGGAATTCTTGGCTTGCCCCTCATCAAGTGTCCTATCCGAAAGGACGTTCAGCGTAGCAGGGATGATCGTGACCTATAAGTGCACTTTCCTACCTCACATTATAATTGAATTTCCTCATGCCTGCCAACACATATCCGCCACCACCCAGAACAAAGAATGGTCCTTGTCTTATGTATATACAGCGGCATAAAAGGCCTTTTCTGTCAGGTTAATGGCTAATTTTTGGGGGCTGTACTGGCCGACAGTAACATTTTTGTCCAGTAACCGCCTAATGTACCTCCTGCCACATCATCAAAAGTTATTTTCTGTTAGGTGAATGCCTAATTTTTGGGGCCTGTACTGGCCTACAGTAAAATTTGCATCCAGTGACCGCCTAATGTACCTCCAGCCACATCATCACAAGTTATTTTCTGTCAGGTGAATGCCTATTTTTTTGGGCCTGCACTGGGCTGCAGTTCAATTTTTATCCAGTGACCCCCTAATGTACCTCCAGCCATATCATCACAAGTTCTTTTCTGTTACGTGGATGCCTAATTTTGGGGGCCTGTACTGGCCGACAGTAAAATTTGTATCCAGTGACCGCCTAATGTACCTCTAGCCACATCATCACAAGTTCTTTTCTGCTAGGTGAATGCCTAATTTTTGGGGCCTGTACTGGCCTACAGTAATTTTTTTATCCAGTGACCGCCTAATGTACCTCCAGCCACATCATCACAAGTTATTTTCTGTCAGATGAATGCCTAATTTTTGGGACCTGTACTCCGTGGCCTAAAATAAAAAAAATTATGCTCCAGTAGGGAACATTTTTGAGAGTTTCCCTTTCAGATGCATAAAAATGGCCCCTGATTAAAATACATATTTTTTGTGGGAATTTTTGCCATTGATCCCCTTCTGATATGTCACTGTCCATGTTGTGGGACCATTTGTGCACTTCTAGTAAGTATTTGGTGGCTGCAAATATGACCTGAGGGCTTTTCAGCTTTGCCTGCCATTAAAACCAATAGGGGCTGCCGCGAACGCGCGGTTTGCGAACATATGATCGCGAACGCGCGTTCGCGAAAAGTCCCGGCCGATGTTTGTCCATCACTACTGGGAAAACAGCATGACAGCTATATTTTTCTCTTGATAAGGAGTGTTCCGCGGCCGAGAGCGGTCCGTGGTATGCCGGGCTGGATTCCTTTTTAGAGCAGCAACCAATGACGCCGTGCGCTTCATCCCGTCGCTGCTGTACAGTAATACACTATACGAGTGTATTACTTTACAGCAGCGGCGGCATGAAGCGCACGGCGTCATAACAACCAATGACGCCGTGCGCTCCTGCTCTGAACAGGAATCCAGCCCGGCATACCACGGACCGCTCTCGGCCGCGGAACACGGCCGTGTGCATTCGGCCTAAGTCTAGATAAAGATATTCACCAAAAATCGCTGCATTGATTAGTGTAATACATTATGCTCTAACTAAGACACTCCCCTCTCTGGCCACAGTGAGTATGCAGAAAAATATTCACCTTTTTTATTTAAAAAAAATGACATATAATATTCATGTATAGGTTTTTAATATGGAATGAAAAATATTGATGGAAGTGACCCTTTAAATTGTAAGCTGCAGGACAGATATAAATATTGGGGTTGCACCACTTAATTATCATATTTACACTTTATGAGATGCACTTTTCCCCAAAAATTTTCCATGCATATGGAAATGCTCACTAGTATCCATTAGGTGCTGGGAGAGAAGCGCTTGTAATACTGACCGTCCTGATCTTCATTCTTGGGGCCGGCGCTTCACTGTCCTGACCGCGTATAGCGTCAGGACGTAGTGTGCGTTCTATGACCTGATGCTGCACCCAGTCACGTGACAGAGCAGCGTAAGCTGGGAAGACGGGGAGCGCGACTTCTGCCTTAGGTGGAGAGGAGCCACGGAGCAGGATAAGTAAAAGGAGTTTTTTTTAATTTTAATCTGATTTGAAATCTGATGGGGGTCTGACCAGGTGGGCTAATTTGAGGTCTGAAGAGGGTCTGACCAGGTGGGCTAATCTGAGGTCTGAAGAGGGTCTGACACGGTGGGCTAATCTGAGGTATGATGGGGGTCTGACAAGGTGGGCTGATCTGAGGTCTGATGGGGGTCTGACAAGGTGGGCTGATCTGAGGTCTGATGGTGGTATAATATGAAGAGCTGATAAGCGTGTCAAATGTGATGTCCTTATATGTGGGCCTGATCTGATGTCCTGATATGTATGGGGGTTTGATCTGAGGTGTTAATATGAGGTCTGAGGAAAAATATTTTTTCTTATTTTCGTACTCTTAAACCTATGGGTGCGTCTTATTATTGGGTGTGTCTTATCATTGGGTGTGTTTTATAAAGCAAAAAATACGGTAGATATACAACCAACTTAAATAGAGCACATATTCCCAAATGAAATATAACACTTTAACCCCTTAAGGACATAGGACGTACCGGTACGCCCTATTTCCCGAGTCCTTAAGGACCAAGGACGTACCGGTACGTCCTGACTTTAAAATCGGCATTCCGGCGCCGCAGGGGTTAATTTGAACAGGATGCCGGCTGAAATCATTCAGCCGGCATCCTGTTAAAACGCCAGGGGGGGTCATGTGACACCCCGTGTCGGCGATCGCAGCAAACCGCAGGTCAATTCAGACCTGCGGTTTGCTGCGCTTTTTGCAGTTTCTGATCCCCGCGGTCCCTGACCGCGGGGATCAGAAACTTTAGAGTGCCTAAAATCAATATAGTACACCCCCCCCTGCACCCCTGCATGATTTGATGGCGGCGGGTGGTGCAGGGGGGGTGTTGCAAGCGGTGGGGGCGTTGCGGGAGGCGGGCGGTGCGGCAGGCGGGATCGCGATCCCCCGCCCGCCTCCTATTGCGTAATCGTTGGTGTACAGTGGGTATACCAGGGTGCTAGCACATTGCTGGCACCCTGGTATAAACGGCTGACATCGTTGATGCGATGTCAGCCGTTTAACTCTTTCCATACAGCGGTCCGTACGGACCGCTGTATGGAAAAGGTAAAAATAAGAGGGAGCTCCCTCCCTCTCCGATCGGAGGGCTGCTGTGCCTTTGCAGCCCCCCGATGGGAGAGGGAGAGAGCCCCCAGACAGCCCCCCCAGAGCCCCATCCTTACCCTTCCCTGTCTGCGCAGTTCTGACCATAACTGAGCAGACGGGGAAGGTTCCCATGGCAACAGGACGCCTGCTCAGGCGTCCTGCTGTCCATGGTGCTGAACAGATCTGTGCTGAAAGCATAGATCTGTTCAGTGTAAGTAAAATACAGTGCAGAACCCTATATAGGTTCTGTACTGTATTTTACAGACATCAGACCCACTGGATCTTCAAGAACCAAGTGGGTCTGGGTCAAAAAATAAAAAAAATAAGTGAAAAAAGTTAAGATAAAAAAAAAAAAACATTTATCACTGAATAAAAATTAAAAAAATAAAATAAACTACACATATTAGGTATCGCCGCGTCCGTAACGACCTGATCTATAAAACGGTCATGTTACTTTCCCCGCACAGTGAACGCCATAAAAATAAAAAAATAAAAACTATGAGAAAATTGAAATTTTGCCCACCTTACTTCCCAAAAAAGGTAATAAAAGTGATCAAAAAAGTCGCATGTACGCCAAAATAGTACCAATCAAACCGTCATCTCATCCCGCAAAAAATGAGACCCTACTCAAGATAATCGCCCAAAAACTGAAAAAACTATGGCTCTTAGACTATGGAAACACTAAAACATCATTTTTTTTGTTTCAAAAATAAAATCATTGTGTAAAACCTACATAAATAAAAATAAAGTATACATATTAGGTATTGCCGCGTCCGTATCGACCGGCTCTATATAAATATCACATGACCTAACCCCTCAGGTGACCACCGTAAATAAAATAAAAAAAAACTGTGTAAAAAAAGCAATTTTTTGCCATCTTACGTCACAAAAAGTGTAATAGCAAGCGATCAAAAAGTCATATGCACCCCAAAATAGTGCCAATCAAACTGTCATCTCATCCCGCAAAAAATTAGACCCTACTCAAGATAATCGCCCAAAAATTGAAAAAACTATGGCTCTCAGACTATGGAGACACTAAACAATTTTCTGGTTTTAAAAATGAAGTTATTGTATAAAACTTACATAAATAAAAAAAATTGTATACATATTAGGTATCGCTGCGTCCGTGACAACCTGCTCTATAAAATTACCACATGATCTAACCTGTCAGATGAATGTTGTAAATAACAAAAAAAAAAACGTGCCAAAAAAGCTATTTCTTGTTACCTTGCCGCACAAAAAGTGTAATATAGAGCAACCAAAAATCATATCTACCCTGAACTAGTACCAACAATACTGCCACCCTATTCCGTACTTTCTAAAATGGGGTCACTTTTTTGGAGTTTCTAATCTAGGGGTGCATCAGGGGGGCTTCAAATGGGACATGGTGTCAAAAAACCAGTCCAGCAAAATCTGCCTTCCAAAAACCATGTGGCATTCCTTTCCTTCTGCGCCCTGCCGTTTGCCCGTACAGCGGTCTACAACCACATATGAGGTGTTTCTGTAAACTACAGAATCAGGGCCATAAATAATGAGTTTTGTTTGGCTGTTAACCCTTGCTTTGTAACTGGAAAAAAAATATTAAAATGGAAAATCTGCCAAAAAAGTGAAATTTTGAAATTGTATCTCTATTTTCCATTAAATCTTGTGCAACACCTAAAGGGTTAACAAAGTTTGTAAAATCAGTTTTAAATACCTTGAGGGGTGTAGTTTCTTAGATGGGGTCACTTTTATGGAGTTTCTACTCTAGGGGTGCATCAGGGGGGCTTCAAATGGGACATGGTGTCAAAAAAACTGTCCAGCAAAACCTGCCTTCCAAAAACCATACGGCGCACCTTTCACTCTACGCCCCGCTGTGTGGCCGTACAGTAGTTTACGGCCACATATGGGGTGTTTCTGTAAACGGCAGAGTCAGGGCAATAAAGATACAGTCTTGTTTGGCTGTTAACCCTTGCTTTGTTAGTGGAAAAAATGGGTTAAAATGGAAAATTAGGCAAAAAAATGAAATTCTCAAATTTCATCCCCATTTGCCAATAACTCTTGTGCAACACCTAAAGGGTTAACGAAGTTTGTAAAATCAGTTTTGAATACCTTGAGAGGTGTAGTTTCTTAGATGGGGTCACTTTTATGGAGTTTCTACTCTAGGGGTGCATCAGGGGGCTTCAAATGGGACATGGTGTCAAAAAAACTGTCCAGCAAAATCTGGCTTCCAAAAACCATACGGCGCACCTTTCACTCTACGCGCCGCTGTGTGGCCGTACAGTAGTTTACGGCCACATATGGGGTGTTTCTGTAAACGGCAGAGTCAGGGCAATAAAGATACAGTCTTGGTTGGCTGTTAACCCTTGCTTTGTTAGTGGAAAAAATGGGTTAAAATGGAAAATTAGGCAAAAAAATTAAATTCTCAAATTTCATCCCCATTTGCCAATAACTCTTGTGCAACACCTAAAGGGTTAACATAGTTTGTAAAATCAGTTTTGAATACCTTGAGGGGTGTAGTTTATAGAATGGGGTCATTTTTGGGCGGTTTCTATTATGTAAGCCTCGCAAAGTGACTTCAGAGCTGTAGTGGTCCCTAAAAATTGGGTTTTTGTAAATTTCTGAAAAATTTCAAGATTTGCTTCTAAACTTCTAAGCCTTGTAACATCCCCAAAAAATAAAATATCATTCCCAAAATAATTCAAACATGAAGTAGACATATGGGGAATGTTAAGTCATCACAATTTTTGGGGGTATTACTATGTATTACAGAAGTAGAGAAACTGAAACTTTGAAATTTGCTAATTTTTCCTAATTTTTGGTAAATTAGGTATTTTATTATGCAAAAAAATTAATTTTGATGACTTTATTTTACCAGTGTCATGAAGTACAATATGTGACGAAAAAACAATCTCAGAATGGCCTGTATAAGTAAAAGCGTTTTAAAGTTATCAGCACATAAAGTGACACTGGTCAGATTTGCAAAAAATGGCCTGGTCCTTAAGGTGAAAATGAGCCTGGTCCTTAAGGGGTTAAAGAAAATGAAGAAATTGGAGTAAAACATAGAAAATGTAATCCAAATGAGGACAACATCCAAGAACAAATAAATTATAAGAATGTAGTTCAAAGACAGCAGATAGCTAATATATCAAGTGCTATTGTACAACACAAGGAAATATAACACAATGTTAAAAGCCACAAAGAAAAGGTTTACAAACAACTCACAAGTGGGAGCCAAATACCAATAGTACACAAAATATGTGGAACATTACACAGGCAAATGGTGCACTGTATAATGGTTAGTATTATGGCCACACACAGAGGTTCATTAATAAAATCCAATAATATGTGGAACACAACAAGGAGATCCTAGTGGTTAGAGTAATACCAGAGATATGTGGCTAGGTTATGTAAGCGTAATGGAGACTGTGTCTCTCTCTGCTCTGAAGTGAAGGGATATCACAGACTGAAATCTCACACAATACTATATATCTTGAGAGGTCACGTTGGAGGATGGCTACTCTGACGTTCTTCCCAAATCGAACAGCATCAAAGAGGGGAAGATAATTCCACCTGAGGAAATCCAAAGGTTGCCGCCTCCTTGGCAAGCCATGCACCATTTGCATTTAAAGGCTATGCACACATTTGGAGGCAATTTTTTTATGATTAAAAAATGATTACAAATTTTTGGCTAAAAATCATTTTTTCAATTGACCTTTATTGAAAAAAATTGAGCCGTTCTGTCACAAAGGGTTAACTGTCTTATTTAGCTGTGTGACTGGTACTTTCAATTTGTGCCAGTCATCTAATAAACCTTATCTCTGAACTACTGAGAGATAATAAACACTTATATAAGCAAGAAATGAGCTAAAATGAGTGTTTAGTAGGTCAGAGAACGGAGATAAGGAGCCTGTCAGCTCCTGGTCTGACAGAAAAGACAGAAAATCGAAAGGGTGCTACTAGAGCATCTCAGCTCTGTCCAGAAAAAAAAAGGACTTCATATTTCTAATAAATAACACATTTGTTTTAAAATAGTTTAAAATGAGTACAATGCAATAAATAAAATTCCCCCCAAAGGTGTACATTAAAGTTGTGATTTAAAAAGAAGGCAGTATGTGAGCTGAGAGTCTTAAAGAACCAAGTGTTAGCAGTAAAACAAAGATTCTACTTTCTGGGTCACCACCATCAGCAAGTTGTAGTTTGTTCAATGTTTGGGATGAGGAAGATGAGGAGCTAGCAGTTGCTCATATTTTGCATAGTCTTTTCATGTGTATTTACGTGTGAAAAAATGCAGCATAATACAGAACCAACAAAGTGTATGAGATTAGACAACTCTCATGTGCAATCTCTTTTAGAAATCCGCAGCATGTCAATTATTTTTTTAGTTTTAGCTGCGTATTTCACCCTTTTCCAATAAAGGATGAGATCTGCAGCAAAACCCCATCAAATTCACGCCTAAAGTTATACTTCTTTTGGAAAGATGAAATTTCAAAAGGACTTATGCAAAGTTAAATGTCAATATTCCAAGAGGCAACTAGTAAATGGATTTCACCATCTATAGAGATGAACACTAGTGTTGAACGAGCAATAAAGTGCTTGAGTGCTCTCGTCGAAAACATCGGTATGCTTGTGTGTTCTACCGAGCATAATGGAAGTCAATTGGAGAACCCCAGGCACCTCCTGCTCGGAAGAAAAGAGGGTGTCTGCTTCATAAAAAAAGGTTAGAAATTGATGGAAACCTCATCAAAATGGTTTGGAAACAGCATTAAGAGGATAGCTAGATGCATCTTATACTCCTATTATGTACAAGATACAATAGACAACCACACAAAGGCTGTATGCCAAAAGCCAGGTACATACAAGCCAGACATCTATCTATCCATGAGACAGATAACAGCCAGCATACCTTACAATGGCAGCCTTGTGCACTATGAGACATTCCAAACCAGCTCTCATCTGACTAAGAACCAGTAAATCTCCAAGTTATTTTGCATCTGTTGGATGGCTTGGGTGGACCTGCACACCTAGATCAATATTGTTAGGGCGACAAAGTTTTCTGATTGTCCTAACATAATATTCAATAACCTTTCTATACAATTTTTTCATGTAGAAACTAATTTGCATAAACATGGGCATATGGGAAAGACATGCAAATGAGCAGAATCTGCCTTGTTTTTCAGCTGTCATAAGACTATGAAAACCAATGGATGGCACTATTGAGTTATGAACAGCGCCATCTATTGGTTTCTCAGTCCTATGACAACAGACTTATAGTTTTGTCAGAAGACTATGAAACCAATAGATGGCGCTGATCATATCTCAATAGCGCCATCTATTGGTTTCATAGTCTTCTGACAAGAATATTAGACTATGAGTCTTATGACAAGCTTATTAGTGTAGCCTTTTGCATGGAAAAAGAAAACTTTTTGTCTCCTTAATGATATTGATCTAGGTGCGCAGGTCCACCCAAGCCATCCAACCCATCTGAAGTAACTTTGAGGCTTATTGGCTCTCAGTCTGATGAGATCTGCTTTAAAATGCCATTGTAAGGTATGGTGACTAAGCCTGTCTCATGGATATATTGATGGCTTGCACATACCTGGCTTTTGGCATATAGCCTTTATATGGTTGTCTATTGTACATCATAGATAATAGGAGTCCAAGATGCATCCAGCCATCCACTTGATGCTGTTTCCAAACCATTTTGATGGGGTTTCCATCAATTTCTAACCTCATCAACTTCTAACTTTTTGTCGCCCTAATGATATTTAGGTGTGCAGGTCCACCCAAGCCATCCAACAGATGCAGAATAACTTGAAAAATTACTGGTTCTCAGTCAGATAAGAGCTGGTTTGGAATATCTCATAGTGCACAAGGCTGCCATTGTAAGGTATGCTGACTGTCATCTGTCTCATGGGTAGATTGATGACTTGCACATACCTGGCTTTTGGCATATAGACTTATTGTGGTTGTCTATTGTATCTTGTACATAATAGGAGTATAAGACGCATCTAGCTATCCTCTTAATGCTGTTTCCAAACCGTGTTCAAGATGGATCCGTCTTGGCAATGTTAAAGATAATACAAACGGATCCGTTCTGAACGGATTCAGACGGTTGTATTATCTGAACAGATCCGTCCATAACGGATCCGCACAAAACGTGAGTGTGACTATAGCCTTACTGATTGGTGCACTAAGTATTGTGAAATTGTGACATCACAGCACTATGTCTGTAGCATGTATGTATGGACAGCAGAGAAACAGTAATTCCTATCACACTACCTAACACCCTGCACTGGAACCAGCTACATCAGTTACACTATATCACTATCTAACCTACACTGACTTTCTCCCACTAACTATCTAATGCAGGCATGTCCAAACTGCGGCCCTCCAGCTGTTGCAAAACTAATAGCTGTAAGCTATCCAGGCATGCTGGGAGTTGTAGTTTTGCAACAGCTGGAGGGCCGCAGTTTGGACATGCCTGATCTAATGTAATTACACAGTAAAGCACAGAGCACAGCAAAAACACTGCCGTCTCTCTCAGAACTCCATAAAACTACAGAAAATGGCTGCTGGGGAGGTTCTTATATAGTAAGGGGTAGGCAACTTTCCTATTGGTTGCTAGGGATGTTGCTAAGCTCAGACAAAGACATTGCAGCCTTCTCATTGTCCCACAAGCAAAAAAGGGAGGTTACTGGCGAAAAAAAAAAAAACTCTAGAATATTCGTGAATACTAATTTATTGCACTATATTCTAAATCTTCGAGAATTCTCGGTGGCGATATTAGCAAATGAAATTCGCGATTTGAATATTCGTGCCCAACACTAGTAATAATATTATAGGTTATAGTTTTTAGATTTCTGGAGAAGTGTCACTGATCTAGGGAGTTATTCTGATTGCCTGATTGGAGTCAGGAAGGAATTTTTTTCCCCTAAAGTAGGGAAAATTGGCTTCTACCTCACAGTTTTTTAATCTTTTATTTTGCCTTAATCTGGCTCAACTTGCAGGATAACAGGCCGAACTGGATGGAAAGATGTATTTTTTTCAGCCTTATAAACTATTTTACTATGCTGATAACAATTCTGGTGCATCTTTTAGGTGTTATCAGTTGAGGGTGTGTCCTTGACGGTCTGATATTATCCAATCAGTGCTGCCAATGATAGACTTGATAGACCCCCCAACTGGTAAAACTCAGAGACACTTTTATTGCAGACTGCGAGCAATTTGTGCATAAGCTTCTATTAGGGATAATGGAGGAATGGCACATCATAAAGGTAAAAGAAATGATGATCCACAATTGGTATTGCATGGGGAGACAAGTGACAAACTCTTTAACCCCTTCTACCCTGGGCCAGTTTTCGCCCTCCTGCCCAGGCCATTTTTTACAAATCTGACATGTGTCACTTTGTGTGGTAATAACTTTGGAACACTTTTACTTATCCAAGCCATTCTGAGATTGTTTTCTGGTAACACATTGTACTTCATGACAGTGGTAAATTTGAGTCAATATATTTCACCCTTATTTATTTAAAAAAAAATCCCAAACTTACCAAATATTTGGAAAAATTCAATTTTCTTTTAAGACATAGTAATGCCTCATAAAATAGTTATAAGTTATCATTCCCCATATGTCTACTTTATGATGGCATCATTGTAAATATTTTTTTTTTTTTTTTAGGATGTTAGAAGGCTTAGAATATTTAGAAGCATTTTATTTTTATTTTTCAAGAAAATTTCCCAAACCATTTTTTAAGCACCAATTGAGTTACAAAGTGATTTTGAGGAGCTTATGTAATGGAAACAACTCATAAATGACCCCATTTTAGAAACTACACCCCTCAGATTATTCAAAACTGATGTTCCAAACTTTTTAAACCTTTTAGGTGTTCCACAAGAATTAAAGGAAGTTTATTTGCTGATTTTTCATGTTAATCAATTTTTTTCTTGCAACAAGGGTTAACAGCAAAACAAACCTAAATATGCACCAAATTTAACATCCAGCATCAGTGGCTGTGATATTTCTTTAGACTGTCTAATGATTTCTAAGTCTGCCCCTTTGTTCTTTGAGGCTTCTAATCTAACTTTATTGCACTCTTTTTAGCCATCTATATAACTATGCTGTCCGATTAATCCACCTTTTCCCTTATTTTTCCTTCACCTTTCCCCTCTGCCAATCTTTTGACTGCCTACCCATAGCCCAACAAATTCATCTTACAGCCTGTACCTTCTATACATCTTTGATCTAATCACTACCACTGTCTCCCCACTCACAGTCTCTGATACCAACAAGAACTCCTTCTTTGCTCTCTGCTGATGAACTACTCACACAATTGTCTCCAAGATTTGTTCATATGGAGGGCAGCCAGCAAGCACCAGCTACTAGGTGCAGTCAACTGCCTGTCTTCTGCTCTTTGGAAAAAGAAACCAGATCTCGCGAGAAAAAGTTTGGTCAGCAATATCTCACGGGTGCGTTCCTCAGAATGAGGGTGTTTTTGACCAAATAAACAACACCTGCCCATGGAAACAAAACTTGTTTGAGTATCCTCATGCTGTTGGTAGCAGAAAATATTAACTTGGCTTATGTATATTACTCGTAAGCTAATAAAAGAGTCCTCAGTCTCAATCAGAATCCAAGAATTCCAAGAGGATAACAAACTACCAATGACACAAGATCATTCTGCGTAAATAAATCTTGCTGAGTCATTACATCAAGAAATCTGAATTGATTTATCAACTAAAAAAGAAAAAAATAACTATTTCACAGTTATTCCTATTTCGCATTTTTATCATATCATGACACTAATAAAAATCATAAAACTGGTGTAAGAATACTTGCAGATAGCTAGATACATATGACATTATCAAATAACTTGGTGCCTGGACATCAACTCTATAGAAATCGTTTTCCAAATGAATCTAATAGCAGGAGAATTCCTTTCCTATCACTAGGCTATGTTGTCACTGAATAATTGTGGGAGTAGAACCTATGGAACTCCCATCAATATACAGAATGAAGGGGTTCAGGTCTGATTTAGTGCTATGTCCCTTTCAGGGGCATACATAGAAATAATCGGGTACCATAACAAGAATCAAAATTGGACCCCCATGCTTTGTTCCTAGCCCCTCATATTAACAGCCCCTGGCCCCTACTTCTCTACTTGCCCTGGCTTCTCCCCTATCACAAGCAATAAAAAAAATAAAAAAATAAAAAATATATATATACAGACGTGGACAAAATTGTTGGTACCCTTTGGTCAATGAAAGAAAAAGTCACAATGGTCACAGAAATAACTTTAATCTGACAAAAGTAATAATAAATTAAAATTCTATAAATGTTAACCAATGAAAGTCAGACATTGTTTTTCAACCATGCTTCAACAGAATTATGTAAAAAAATAAACTCATGAAACAGGCATGGACAAAAATGATGGTACCCCTAGAAAACACAGAACATAATGTGACCAAAGGGACATGTTAATTCAAGGTGTGTCCACTAATTAGCATCACAGGTGTCTACAACCTTGTAATCAGCCATTGGGCCTATATATATGGCTCCAGGTAATCACTGTGTTGTTTGGTGATATGGTGTGTACCACACTCGACATGGACCAGAGGAAGCAAAGGAAAGAGCTGTCTCAAGAGATCAGAAAGAAAATTATAGACAAGCATGTTAAAGGTAAAGGCTATAAGACCATCTCCAAGCAACTAGATGTTCCTGTGAGTACAGTTGCACATATTATTCATAAGTTTAAGATCCATGGGACTGTAGCCAACCTCCCTGGACGTGGCCGCAGGAGGAAAATTGATGACAAATCTAAGAGACGGATAATCCGAATGGTAACAAAAGAGCCTAGAAAGACTTCTAAAGAGATTCAAGGTGAACTTCATGCTCAAGGAACATCAGTGTCAGATCGCACCATCCGTCGTTGTTTGAGCCAAAGTGGACTACATGGGAGACGACCAAGGAGGACACCATTGTTGAAAACGAATCATAAAAAAGCAAGACTGGAATATGCCAAACTACATGTTGACAAGCCACAAAGCTTCTGGGAGAATGTCCTGTGGACAGATGAGACAAAAATCGAAGTTTTTGCCAAGGCACATCAGCTGTATGTTCACAGACGAAAAAATGAAGCATATCAAGAAAAGAACACTGTCCCTACTGTGAAACATGGAGGAGGCTCTGTTATGTTCTGGGGCTGCTTTGCTGCGTCTGGCACAGGGTGTCTTGAATCTGTGCAGGGTACAATGAAATCTCAAGACTATCAAGGAATTCTAGAGAGAAATGTACTAGCCAGTGTCAGAAAGCTTGGTCTCAGTCGCAGGTCATGGGTCTTGCAACAGGACAATGACCCAAAACACACCGCTAAAAACACCCAAGAATGGCTAAGAGGAAAAAATTGGACTATTCTAAAGTGGCCTTCTATGAGCCCTGACCTCAATCCTATTGAGCATCTTTGGAAGGAGCTGAAACATGCAGTCTGGAAAAGGCACCCTTCAAACCGGACACAACTGGAGCAGTTTGCTCATGAGGAGTGGGCCAAAATACCTGCTGAGAGGTGCAGATGTCTCATTGACAGTTACAGGAAGCGTTTGATTGCAGTGATTGCCTCAAAAGGTTGCGCAACAAAATATTAAGTTAGGGGTACCATCATTTTTGTCCATGCCTGTTTCATGAGTTTATTTTTTTACATAATTCTGTTGAAGCATGGTTGAAAAACAATGTCTGACTTTCATTGGTTAACATTTATAGAATTTTAATTTATTATTACTTTTGTCAGATTAAAGTTATTTCTGTGACCATTGTGACTTTTTCTTTCATTGACCAAAGGGTACCAACAATTTTGTCCACGTCTGTATGTATATCACCTCATACGCTCTGTATAGCAGTGGTACACAATATAATAAGAGGCTGCAGGCACAGTTCATGGGGGGATATGGCCGTGGTATACTAAATAATAAGTAGGAACAGGCACGTTCATGGTGGGTTTGGTGGTGTTACACTATATAATAAGACGCAGCAAGTACAGTTCATAGTGGGTATGGTGGTAGCACACTATATAATAAGCAGCAGCAAGTACAGTTCATGATGGGCATGGTGGTAGCACACTATATAATAAGCAGCAGCAAGTACAGTTCATAGTGGGTATGGTGGTAGCACACTATATAATAAGCAGCAGCAAGCACTGTTCATAGTGGGTATGGTGGTAGCACACTATATAATAAGCAGCAGCAAGTACAGTTCATGATGGGTATGGTGGTAGCACACTATATAATAAGCAGCCGCAAGTACAGTTCATGATGGGTATGGTGGTAGCACACTATATAATAAGCAGCAGCAAGCACAGTTCATGGTGGGTATGGTGGTAGCACACTATATAATAAGCAGCAGCAAGCACAGTTCATGGTGGGTATTGTGGTAGCACACTATATAATAAGCAGCAGCAGGCATAGTTCCGGGGGGGCGGGGGCTTGCTAATGCTGTTTTAATATTGTGTCATGTCCCATCCACAGCCCCAGGAAGGCTCCTATTCCCACCGCAACCTTTAAACTTTTTTACTTTTTTAGCACAAAGATTTGAACTGTATATGAATTTTGTATTATTGTCTTTCATATTTATGATATTACATCCATTCTTGCCCTTAACTCGTATTTTATGTACAGTGTTTTTATTACATACAAGATTGCACATCCACAGACATGCTTCCTATTGTTATCTGCATTGTGAGTTTGGAGCATGGCAGCTCAGAGCTGTATTAAAAATAATTCTGTTCTAGTAGCATCATTGTCTGCGCACATGAGTAAGCATTCTGAAGAAAAGAAAATTATGGTAGAAAATACTGTTAATTATATGGTGCACATGTGAAGTCTAAACTCCACATCAGAAAAAATCTAGAGTGAAAAGAAATGCTATTAGCTAAAAATGCTTCACAGAACAAAGAATTATTTTAGACGCAAATGACACAGTCACAGGGAGGTAACGAACAGATGAAGTCAATATTAATGTGAGGGGGCTGTTGTTTTTTTTATATTACAAGGTTGCACTATTATGGTCAGATTCTCATAAGTGTTAGCTTAATAAATGTCTCGAAAATGAAACTCATATCAATTAGAAAATCCCTAAAGTTTATTTTTTTATCCGAACAGAGAATCCGAGGGTAGCAAAAATTTGTTGTATCGGATAGCAGTTCACTCAGCTCACAGGCTTAGCTCCACATAATAAAGCTATGGTTCCCTGGCATAGCATGCCACGTTCCTTCTTGGTGTAGTCGTGATTTTAAACCTTTTACCCGAGAACATGCAGACGCTGACAGAATTTTGGTATGGTGACCATGCCAATAGTCCGCCAACAAGTTCCACTGTGTGAACGGCCACTATGAGGGAATTGAGAGTGACAGGCGGTGCTCACGTACAGGTAGCAAGAAGGTGATCACTCATAATGATCTTTCCCTGGCAACAGAGAAACAAGTAAAATATATTTTTTACTCATTATCCCTTAATGAGTAGCTATCATTAACCCTTTTCTGCACCACTGTATAGGATAAGTCAAGACAATGAACTTTCTTGTTTGGTCCAGTAACTGATTAGCTCTATCCCTTCTAAAATGTGTGTTGAGTTGACGGTACCTGATTTTGTGTCCCCAAATTTGTCCTCAGTTGCTTGTTGCCATATCACACTGATGTTGAAGATGAATTTGAGCTGTGTCTTCAGCGTCCCACCACTCATCTCATTATATTGCTTTATAATGACTGCACAGTACATAGGAAATGATCCATATACACTTGCACTGTGCACATGCTGCATGCCCTCTCTGCCAGGGTTGCCCCCTTGACTTTCACAGTGAGTTTTCCTTTCAGAGTGTGAGTCTGGTTTCAGGGGCCATGTGAGGTCCATAAAAACTGTTCACATGAAGCATTTTACGGACTGAGCACGGCTCGACTGAGCCCAAATCACTGCATCATAATGATCTATGATGCTGTGATTTCTAGCACAACTGTCTACTGTCCTACACTTATGTGTGCCAAAGGGTGCATGAATGTGTGGGTTACCACAGATATTACCTTCAAATTCATGCAGCCTTTGGCCACCAAGAGTCATCAGTCTTGTAGCCCCCAAACCCTCCACTCACCCACCCATGGAAAACTAGCCTAATTTTGTTAGTCTCATAAAATAGTTCACCATGCAGTGTTCAAATACATGTTATGTACCCTGATTTCTAAAAATCAGAACCAAGTCATAAAAGCAGATAAAGAAAACCAAATAAAACATCACAAATAATATTTTTTCTTACAGGTATTGACAGGTATTGACCTAACACTTTTTTTTTACCAGGGTAATAAAATATTAGTCTAGGAGATTATTATCTGTAGTTTCAGTAAATAGGATTACATATAGATATATTTTTGGGTCCTCCCAAGATAATTAACATATAAAGTTGAGTCCACCACTAAATTAAGGTATTAAAGGATAAAGAATTCAAAACAGGTGCTTAGCATCTTAGCTCCAAAAGGCACCAAATACAACAATGAAGTAACTTCTCCAGAGCTTCATAAAACTGTCCTTTTTACTGTCATATCTTCATTAAAAAAAACAGTGCAATACAGTCCATTTTGCTCAATACGGTCTGTTCCAACTGAATTGCACATATTTTTTATGAAGATATAACAATAAAAACAACAGTTTTCTGAAGCGCTGGAGGAGTTACTTTGTTGTTGTATGTGGTCTAAGGTTGCTAAACCCTGCTGATCCTGCAGGGTTCAGCAAAAACGCTTCTGTTACTAATAATGCAACCATCTGCTTCCGTTATGAACGGATCCAGTTGTATTATCTTTAACATTGCCAAGATGGATCTGTCATAAACTTCATTGAAAGTCAATGGAGGACGGATACGTTCTATATTGTGGCAGAGAAAACAGATCTGTCCCTATTGACTTGCATTGGGGGTCATGCCAGATCCATCTTGCTCCGCATCCCAGAAAGGAAAGTAAACTACAGCATGTTGCGGTTTGCTCTCCATTATGGGAACACAACTAAAGAGAACGGAATGTATTTTGGAGCATTCCATTCCGTTCAGCTCAGTTTTGTCCCCATCGGTAATGAGCCCCTATGATGGCTCTCAATAAAGGAAAACTAAAATGCATAGTGTGAAAGTAGCCTTACAGGAGTTCTCATCTGGGAGATTTATGGAATATTGATAGGATCTGTCATTCTTGTCCAAAAAATGTGGGTCCTACCTCTGGGACCTGCTGGAATCTCAAGAACGATGCCCTGTTGTGTCCTTTCCAAGCAAGTGCACAGTCCCATAGCGGTCAATAGAGGGGAGGCAGCGCATGTGTGCCTTGCTGTTTATTCACTACACGGCCTTGTTCTTAAAATTGGAGCAGATCCAAGAGATGAGACACATGCCTATCAGCTATTTATTGCATATCCTATCACTATGCCATAAATGGGAATACCCCTAAGTCCATTAGCGTCCATGAGCATCTAAAGATGGACGCCTTTATTATTCTGGTGCCAGCATGCCAACCAATACCATCCAGTCTGCAGTCCTTAGAAGGGGGGAGGGCCAGGTCTTAACGATGAACATCCTCATCTTTTGCTGGCTTTACTTCTTCCAAATCATCGTTCAAAGTCTCCATATCCTAGAAAAGTGAGCAAAATGCAGAGAGAGGAGGAGCTGGATGTACCGGATGACATACTGTATTCTCATCGATATTATATAATGTGGAAAAGGAGGAAAAGCAGATGACAGAAGAAGTGCTCCCACCTGTAGGGCAAGAGAGAGCTGGGGTTGGAGAAGTGGGTATGCCAGGGCTGATTAATAGTCTGTATTTACTGTCCAATAACCTGTAGGAGAATACAGGCTAGAACAGCAATTATATGCATATTGTCCCCCACCTAACCAGCTAAACCCCATACCAGCCTCAGCCCATGTTTAAAGGTGCCGCACTGCCATTAACAATAAAGAAGGACTATACAATGTAGTCTTCATTATTAAATGAAAGGCGTTCTTCACCGCAGCGTGGCCACAACCCGTCTGCAACTTTTAAGGCTCGTTTCACACTAGCGGCAGGGGAGTTCGGCAGGCTGTTCCGGCGGGTGAACAGCCTGTCGGATCCGTCCTGCCGCTAGTTCACGTGTGCCCCCGGACTGCCACTCCATCTCCATTGACTATAATGGGGCGGGGGCGGAGTTCCAATGGCAGCACGGCGAGAGGCAGCTGGACTAAAAGTACTGCATTTTGTACTTTTAGTCCGGCTGCCTCTTCAGATATCCCTTCAGATATCTGAAGGGATAACTCCTGTAATATCATTCACAAATGTCAGTTCATAATAGCTCTTAAAGTTATGTACAATTTAAAGGGGTTGTGCAGGCAGTCTATATTGATAACCTATCCTCAGGATCAGTCCATGATATCTAATCAGCTGATCAGCTGTTTGAGGAGGTGGAGCTCCATGAGAGTGCGGATTTCTCAAGTGCACAATGTCTCCCTTGCAGTGGTGGAATATTGTAATTACAAGTACTTACTTCTTTCAAGTGAATGGAGCAGATACTTCTAATTACACTGTGCCGCCGAGACTTCCAAGACATTGGGCAGTGTAATGAAGAAGAAGCAGCACTTGCATTGAGCACTGCCTCCAAACAGCTGATTGGTGGAGGTTCGGGGTTTCTGAAAACAGATATTGATGACTTTTCCTGAGGATAGCTCATCAATATATACAGTCGTGGCCAAAAGTTTTGCGAATGACACAAATATTAGTTTTCACAAAGTTTGCTGCTAAAACAGCTTTTAGATCTTTGTTTCAGTTGTTTCTGTGATGTAGTGAAATATAATTACACGCACTTCATACGTTTCAAAAGCTTTTATCGACAATTACATGACATTTATGCAAAGAGTCAGTATTTGCAGTGTTGGCCCTTCTTTTTCAGGAACTCTGCAATTCGACTGGGCACGCTCTCCATCAAATTCTGGGCCAATTCCTGACTGATAGCAACCCATTCTATCATAATCACTTCTTGGAGTTAGTCAGAATTAGTGGGTTTTTGTTTGTCCACCCGCCTCTTGAGGATTGACCACAAGTTCTCAATGGGATTAGGATCTGGGGAGTTTCCAGGCCATGGACCCAAAATGTCAACGTTTTGGTCCCCGAGCCACTTAGTTATCACTTTTGCCTTATGGCACAGTGCTCCATCGTGCTGGAAAATGCATTGTTCTTCACCAAACTGTTGTTGGATTGTTGGAAGAAGTTGCTGTTGGAGGGTGTTTTGGTACCATTCTTTATTCATGGCTGTGTTATTGGGCAAAATTGTGAGTGAGCTCACTCTCTTGGATGAGAAGCAACCCCACACATGAATGGTCTCAGTATGCTTTACTGTTGGCATGACACAGGACTGGTGGTAGTGCTCACCTTTTCTTCTCCGGACAAGCCTTTTTCCTGATGCCCTAAACAATCGGAAAGAGGCTTCATCAGAGAATATGACTTTGCCCCAGTCCTCAGCAGTCCATTCACCATATTTTCTGCAGAAGATAAATCTGTCCCTGATGTTTTTTTTTGGAGAGAAGTGGCTTCTTTGCTGCCCTTCTTGACACCAGGCCATCTTCCAAAAGTCTTCTCCTCACTGTGCGTGCAGATGCGCTCGCACCTGCCTGCTGCCATTCCTGAGCAAGCTCTGCATTGGTGGCACTCAGATCCCACAGCTGAATCCTCTTTAGGAGACGATCCTGGCGCTTGCTGGACTTTCTTGGACGCCCTGAAGCCTTCTTTACAAGAATTGAACCTCTTTCCTTGAAGTTCTTGATGATCCTATAAATTGTTGATTGAGGTGCAATCTTAGTAGCCACAATATCCTTGCCTGTGAAGCCATTTTTATGCAACGCAATGATGGCTGCACGCGTTTCTTTGCAGGTTACCATGGTTAACAATGGAAGAACAATGATTTCAAGCATCACCCTTCCTTTAACAGGTCAAGTCTGCCATTTTAACCCAATCAGCCTGACATAATGATCTCCAGCCTTGTGCTCGTCAACATTCTCACCTGAGTTAACAAGACGATTACTGAAATTATCTCAGCAGGTCCTTTAATGACAGAAATGAAATGCAGTGGAAAGTTTTTTTGGGGGATGAAGTTAATTTTCATGGCAAAAAAGGACTATGCAATTCATCTGATCACTCTTCATAACATTCTGGAGTATATGCAAATTGCTATTATAAAAACTTAAGCAGCAACTTTTCCAATTTCCAATATTTATGTAATTCTCAAAACTTTTGGCCACGACTGTACAGCCTGCACAACCCCTTTAAGTGCCAGTCTAATGAAATATGAAGATTTTCATGAATTGGTGGTTAAATAAATCTCAAACTATTATACAGTTCACAGGGCTGGCTTCTACTATTTTACTGATGCTGTTCATGCACCAGTAGATGCACACAGTTATTTCTACTCGTCTGATGTTGCTCCATTGTAAATTTGATTTCCCTGTAATTTTGTTGCTCTATGATTGGATTGGTCATGCTCTTAAATTAGCTTACATGCAATTGTTTACTATACAGTACAAGTTTTACCTTCTACTTGAAAAATTAAAAGCGGGAAATTTTGGCTGTACTTTGCTTCTTTTCATGTTTTGCTTTTTTATTTATCATTCTATATATTTGTGATAATTTCCAAAAACAACATCATAAAAGAAAATGTAAGCTTCTCGACTTTGTTACAGTAACTGCTGATGACTTCCTGTTTCGAAGCACTATAATGTAAATTATTCTATTTTAAAGCTGTGGCAGTCATAATAGAAGTAAAGGGCAGCTCTGCAGTAACATTTAGAAATGCTCTTGATCCCTCGTTTGCTCTGACTTTAATGTTTTATTAATTTAGAAATATGATAATCAAAGTTTATAGTTAAGTCAATCAAAAAAACTTGACTAAAGGCACCACTAAATTAAACTGCAGTTTAATGGTGAATTTAGCTTTGTATTGGTAAATGCCATTATTTAGTGTTCTTATCCCATCGTAACATTTCAAGTAAGTCTTCTGTGAAACCATGTACAGTATTCTGACATCTGTATGCAAAGCTATTTTTTCACATGCAGATTAGAGTTTTTTTGCAATAGAAAAGAGGTGAAGAGTAGAGAGGCAAGAACAGATACTGGTGGAACCCCCTATGGTTACATGACCTGGTGCTGACCTCACTGTTCTTTTCCCAATAGATATGAACTAAAAAAGCATGCAGGGCTCTCAGATAAATAAATAAAAAATAATCATTGAATACAGTATTCCTGCATGTTTTGTAGAGGAAAATGAATTAGCATATTCCCAAACAACCATAGATTTTTATGTTTGTTGACAACCTCTGATATAGGCGTGTATAACAGTGGCTTATTCTTCTTCTCATTATTATTATCATTCATGACTGCTTTTAGTAATATTGTTTATGACTGCTATTATTAGTAATATTATTATTATCATCATGACTGCTATTATTAGTAGTAGTATTGTTGGTATTATTATTAATATTATTATTCGTGATGAGTAGAGTTGAGCGAACACCTGGATGTTCGGGTTCGAGAAGTTCGGCCGAACATCCCGGAAATGTTCGGGTTCGGGATCCGAACCCGATCCGAACTTCGTCCCGAACCCGAACCCCATTGAAGTCAATGGGGACCCGAACTTTTCGGCACTAAAAAGGCTGTAAAACAGCCCAGGAAAGAGCTAGAGGGCTGCAAAAGGCAGCAACATGTAGGTAAATCCCCTGCAAACAAATGTGGATAGGGAAATGAATTAAAATAAAAATTAAATAAATAAAAATTAACCAAAATCAATTGGAGAGAGGTTCCATAGCAGAGAATCTGGCTTCCCGTCACCCACCACTGGAACAGTCCATTCTCAGATATTTAGGCCCCGGCACCCAGGCAGAGGAGAGAGGTCCCGTAACAGAGAATCTGTCTTCATGTCAGCAGAGAATTAGTCTGCATGTCATAGCAGAGAATGAGGCTTCACGTCAGCCACCACTGCAACAGTCCATTGGCATATATTTAGGCCCAGCACCCAGGCAGAGGAGGGAGGTCCCGTAACAGAGAATCTGTCTTCATGTCAGCAGAGAATTAGTCTGCATGTCATAGCAGAGAATGAGGCTTCACGTCAGCCACCACTGCAACAGTCCATTGGCATATATTTAGGCCCAGCACACACACAGGCAGAGGAGAGAGGTCCCGTAACAGAGAATCTGGCTTCATGTCAGCAGAGAATCAGTCTGCATGTCATAGCAGAGAATGAGGCTTCACGTCAGCCACCACTGCAACAGTCCATTGGCATATATTTAGGCCCAGCACACACACAGGCAGAGGAGAGAGGTCCCGTAACAGAGAATCTGGCTTCATGTCAGCAGAGAATCAGTCTGCATGTCATAGCAGAGAATGAGGCTTCACGTCAGCCACCACTGCAACAGTACATTGGCATATATTTAGGCCCAGCACCCAGGCAGAGGAGGGAGGTCCCGTAACAGAGAATCTGTCTTCATGTCAGCAGAGAATTAGTCTGCATGTCATAGCAGAGAATGAGGCTTCACGTCAGCCACCACTGCAACAGTCCATTGGCATATATTTAGGCCCAGCACCCAGGCAGAGGAGGGAGGTCCCGTAACAGAGAATCTGTCTTCATGTCAGCAGAGAATTAGTCTGCATGTCATAGCAGAGAATGAGGCTTCACGTCAGCCACCACTGGAACAGTCCATTCTCAGATATTTAGGCCCCGGCACCCAGGCAGAGGAGAGAGGTCCCGTAACAGAGAATCTGTCTTCATGTCAGCAGAGAATTAGTCTGCATGTCATAGCAGAGAATGAGGCTTCACGTCAGCCACCACTGCAACAGTCCATTGGCATATATTTAGGCCCAGCACCCAGGCAGAGGAGAGAGGTCCCGTAACAGACAATCTGGCTTCATGTCAGCAGAGAATCAGTCTGCATGTCATAGCAGAGAATCAGGCTTCACGTCACCCACCACTGCAACAGTCCATTGTCATAAATTTAGGCCCAGCACTAGTGTTGAGCGGCATGTCCCATATTCGAATTCGCGAAATTTTGTGAATATTCGAAAGAATATTCGTAAAATATTCGCGATTATTCAAATTCGTTATTATTTCGCATATGCGATAATTCGAATTATCGCATAATACATATGCTATGCAAAATTCACATGTGCGCTAATGAAATCGCCTTACGAAGATTCGCAACTCAATTCAATCACTAATGTATGAATGCAATGCCCTTTGCCTCTGTTCTGGGACAAGTGTAGATATTCGCATGTGCGCTAATAAAATCGCCTTACGAAGATTCGCACCTCAATCACTTTCTAGGGAATGTGAGACTTTTGGGAATCAATCGAGATACAGTGGGGGGTGATGACAGTAGTTGACAGAGTACAGATCAATGTAATCTGTAAGGTGGAAAGTAAAATAAAAAATACGAATATTCGTAAATCGACTTTTACGAAGTTCTACGTATTCGCGAATATGGTGCTATACTATATGAATGCACAGGCCTTTGCCTCTCTGTTCTGGGGACAAGTGTAGATATTTGCATTTGCGTTAATAAAATCGCCTTACGAAGATTCGCAGCTCAATTCAATCACTAATGTATGAATGCAAAGCCCTTTGCCTCTGTTCTGGGACAAGTGTAGATATTCGCATGTGCGCTAATAAAATCGCCTTACGAAGATTCGCAACTCAATTCACTAATGTATGAATGCAAAGCCCTTTGCCTCTGTTCTGGGACGTGCCGATATTCGCATGTGCGCTAATAAAATCGCCTTACGAAGATTCGCGCCTCAATCACTTTCTAGGCAATGTGAGTAAGATCTGAGCTGTTGGACCTTTGGGAAACAATCAATTATATGTGTACTGTAATTTTGTGGGGGGGGGGGGGAAACAAAAAACGAATATTCGTTTTTACGAATATATAGCACTATATTCGAAATATTCGCGAAATCGCGAAGTTGCGATATTCGCGAAAAAAATTTGCTTTTCGAATATTCGCGCTCAACACTACCCAGCACCCAGGCAGAGGAGAGAGGTCCCGTAACAGAGAATCTGGCTTCATGTCAGCAGAGAATCAGTCTTCATATCATAGCAGAGAATCAGGCTTCACGTCACCCACCACTGTAAGAGTCAATTTTCATAAATTTAGGCCCAGAACCCAGGCAGAGGAGAAAGGTCCCGTAACAGACAATCTGGCTTCATGTCAGCAGAGAATCAGTCTTCATATCATAGCAGAGAATCAGGCTTCACGTCACCCACCACTGCAACAGTCAATTGTCATAAATTTAGGCCCAGCACCCAGGCAGAGGAGAGAGCTCCCGTAACAGAGGATCTGGCTTCATGTCAGCAGAGAATCAGTCTGCATGTCATAGCAGAGAATGAGGCTTCACGTCACCCACCACTGCAACAGTCCATTGGCATATATTTAGGCCTAGCACACAGGCAGAGCAGAGAGGTCCCGTAACAGACAATCTGGCTTCATGTCAGCAGAGAATCAGTCTGCATGTCATAGCAGAGAATGAGGCTTCACGTCACCCACCACTGCAACAGTCCATTGGCATATATTTAGGCCTAGCACACAGGCAGAGCAGAGAGGTCCCGTAACAGACAATCTGGCTTCATGTCAGCAGAGAATCAGTCTGCATGTCATAGCAGAGAATGAGGCTTCACGTCACCCACCACTGCAACAGTCCATTGGCATATATTTAGGCCTAGCACACAGGCAGAGCAGAGAGGTCCCGTAACAGACAATCTGGCTTCATGTCAGCAGAGAATCAGTCTGCATGTCATAGCAGAGAATGAGGCTTCACGTCACCCACCACTGCAACAGTCCATTGGCATATATTTAGGCCTAGCACACAGGCAGAGCAGAGAGGTCCCGTAACAGACAATCTGGCTTCATGTCAGCAGAGAATCAGTCTGCATGTCATAGCAGAGAATGAGGCTTCACGTCACCCACCACTGCAACAGTCCATTGGCATATATTTAGGCCTAGCACACAGGCAGAGCAGAGAGGTCCCGTAACAGACAATCTGGCTTCATGACAGCAGAGAATCAGTCTGCATGTCATAGCAGAGAATGAGGCTTCACGTCAGCCACCACTGCAACAGTCCATTGGCATATATTTAGGCCTAGCACACAGGCAGAGCAGAGAGGTCCCGTAACAGACAATCTGGCTTCATGACAGCAGAGAATCAGTCTGCATGTCATAGCAGAGAATCAGGCTTCACGTCAGCCACCACTGCAACAGTCCATTGTCATAAATTTAGGCCCAGCACCCAGGCAGAGGAGAGAGGTCCCGTAACAGAGAATCTGGCTTCATGTCAGCAGAGAATCAGTCTTCATATCATAGCAGAGAATCAGGCTTCACGTCACCCACCACTGTAAGAGTCAATTTTCATAAATTTAGGCCCAGAACCCAGGCAGAGGAGAAAGGTCCCGTAACAGACAATCTGGCTTCATGTCAGCAGAGAATCAGTCTTCATATCATAGCAGAGAATCAGGCTTCACGTCACCCACCACTGCAACAGTCCATTGGCATATATTTAGGCCTAGCACACAGGCAGAGGAGAGGTTCATTCAACTTTGGGTAGCCTCGCAATATAATGGTAAAATGAAAATAAAAATAGGATTGAATGAGGAAGTGCCCTGGAGTCCAATAATATATGGTTATGGGGAGGTAGTTAATGTCTAATCTGGACAAGGGACGGACAGGTCCTGTGGGATCCATGCCTGGTTCATTTTTATGAACGTCAGCTTGTCCACATTGGCTGTAGACAGGCGGCTGCGTTTGTCTGTAATGACGCCCCCTGCCGTGCTGAATACACGTTCAGACAAAACGCTGGCTGCCGGGCAGGCCAGCACCTCCAAGGCATAAAAGGCTAGCTCTGGCCACGTGGACAATTTAGAGACCCAGAAGTTGAATGGGGCCGAACCATCAGTCAGTACGTGGAGGGGTGTGCACACGTACTGTTCCACCATGTTAGTGAAATGTTGCCTCCTGCTAACACGTTGCGTATCAGGTGGTGGTGCAGTTAGCTGTGGCGTGTTGACAAAAGTTTTCCACATCTCTGCCATGCTAACCCTGCCCTCAGAGGAGCTGGCCGTGACACAGCTGCCTTGGCGACCTCTTGCTCCTCCTCTGCCTTGGCCTTGGGCTTCCACTTGTTCCCCTGTGACATTTGGGAATGCTCTCAGTAGCGTGTCTACCAACGTGCGCTTGTACTCGCGCATCTTCCTATCACGCTCCAGTGCAGGAAGTAAGGTGGGCACATTGTCTTTGTAGCGTGGATCCAGCAGGGTGGCAACCCAGTAGTCCGCACAGGTTAAAATGTGGGCAACTCTGCTGTCGTTGCGCAGGCACTGCAGCATGTAGTCGCTCATGTGTGCCAGGCTGCCCAGGGATAAGGACAAGCTGTCCTCTGTGGGAGGCGTATCGTCATCGTCCTGCCTTTCCCCCCAGCCACGCACCAGTGATGGACCCGAGCTGCGTTGGGTGCCACCCCGCTGTGACCATGCTTCATCCTCATCCTCCTCCACCTCCTCCTCATCCTCGTCCTCCTCGTCCTCCAGTAGTGGGCCCTGGCTGGCCACATTTGTACCTGGCCTCTGCTGTTGCCAAAAACCTCCCTCTGAGTCACTTCGAAGAGACTGGCCTGAAAGTGCTAAAAATGACCCCTCTTCCTCCTCCTCCTCCTCCTCCTCCTGGGCCACCTCCTCTTCCATCATCGCCCTAAGTGTTTTCTCAAGGAGACATAGAAGTGGTATTGTAACGCTGATAACGGTGTCATCGCCACTGGCCATGTTGGTGGAGTACTCGAAACAGCGCAACAGGGCACACAGGTCTCGCATGGAGGCCCAGTCATTGGTGGTGAAGTGGTGCTGTTCTGTAGTGCGACTGACCCGTGCGTGCTGCAGCTGAAACTCCACTATGGCCTGCTGCTGCTCGCACAGTCTGTCCAGCATGTGCAAGGTGGAGTTCCACCTGGTGGGCACGTCGCATATGAGGCGGTGAGCGGGAAGGCCGAAGTTACGCTGTAGCGCAGACAGGCGAGCAGCAGCAGGATGTGAACGCCGGAAGCGCGAACAGACGGCCCGCACTTTATGCAGCAGCTCTGACATGTCGGGGTAGTTGTGAATGAACTTCTGCACCACCAAATTCAGCACATGCGCCAAGCAAGGGATGTGCGTCAAATTGGCTAGTCCCAGAGCTGCAACGAGATTTCGCCCATTATCACACACCACCAGGCCGGGCTTGAGGCTCACCGGCAGCAACCACTCGTCGGTCTGTTGTTCTATACCCCGCCACAACTCCTGTGCGGTGTGGGGCCTGTCCCCCAAACATATGAGTTTCAGAATGGCCTGCTGACGTTTACCCCGGGCTGTGCTGAAGTTGGTGGTGAAGGTGTGTGGCTGACTGGATGAGCAGGTGGAAGAAGAGGAGGAGGAAGCCGAGAAGGAGGAGGTGGCAACAGGAGGCAAAGAATGTTGCCCTGCGATCCTTGGCGGCGGAAGGACGTGCGCCAAACAGCTCTCCGCCTGGGGCCCAGCTGCCACTACATTTACCCAGTGTGCAGTTAGGGAGATATAGCGTCCCTGGCCGTGCTTACTGGTCCACGTATCTGTGGTTAGGTGGACCTTGCTACAGATGGCGTTGCGCAGTGCACACTTGATTTTATCGGATACTTGGTTGTGCAGGGAAGGCACGGCTCTCTTGGAGAAGTAGTGCCGGCTGGGAACAACATACTGTGGGACAGCAAGCGACATGAGCTGTTTGAAGCTGTCTGTGTCCACCAGCCTAAATGACAGCATTTCATAGGCCAGTAGTTTAGAAATGCTGGCATTCAGGGCCAGGGATCGAGGGTGGCTAGGTGGGAATTTACGCTTTCTATCAAATGTTTGTGAGATGGAGAGCTGAACGCTGGCGTGTGACATGGTTGAGACGCTTGGTGACGGAGGTGGTGGTGGTGGTGTTGGTGGTACATCCCCTGTTTGCTGGGCGGCAGGTGCCAACGTTCCTCCAGAGGCGGAGGAAGAGGCCGAGGCGGCAGCAGCAGAATAGGCCGAGGCGGCAGCAGCAGAAGAGGTAGCAGGGGGAGCCTGAGTGACTTCCTTGGTTTTAAGGTGTTTACTCCACTGCAGTTCATGCTTTGCATGCAGGTGCCTGGTCATGCAGGTTGTGCTCAGGTTCAGAACGTTAATGCCTCGCTTCAGGCTCTGATGGCACAGCGTGCAAACCACTCGGGTCTTGTCGTCAGCACATTGTTTGAAGAAGTGCCATGCCAGGGAACTCCTTGAAGCTGCCTTTGGGGTGCTCGGTCCCAGATGGCGGCGGTCAGTAGCAGGCGGAGTCTCTTGGCGGCGGGTGTTCTGCTTTTGCCCACTGCTCCCTCTTTTGCTACGCTGTTGGCTCGGTCTCACCACTGCCTCTTCCTCCGAACTGTGAAAGTCAGTGGCACGACCTTCATTCCATGTGGGGTCTAGGACCTCATCGTCCCCTGCATCGTCTTCCACCCAGTCTTGATCCCTGACCTCCTGTTCAGTCTGCACACTGCAGAAAGACGCAGCAGTTGGCACCTGTGTTTCGTCATCATCAGAGACATGCTGAGGTGGTATTCCCATGTCCTCATCATCAGGAAACATAAGTGGTTGTGCGTCAGTGCATTCTATGTCTTTCACCGCTGGGGAAGGGCTAGGTGGATGCCCTTGGGAAACCCTGCCAGCGGAGTCTTCAAACAGCATAAGAGACTGCTGCATAACTTGAGGCTGAGACAGTTTCCCTGGTATGCATGGGGGTGATGTGACAGACTGATGGGGTTGGTTTTCAGGCGCCATCTGTGCGCTTTCTGCAGAAGACTGGGTGGGAGATAATGTGAACGTGCTGGATCCACTGTCGGCCACCCAATTGACTAATGCCTGTACCTGCTCAGGCCTTACCATCCTTAGAACGGCATTGGGCCCCACCATATATCGCTGTAAATTCTGGCGGCTACTGGGACCTGAGGTAGTTGGTACACTAGGACGTGTGGATGTGGCAGAACGGCCACGTCCTCTCCCAGCACCAGAGGGTCCACTAACACCACCACGACCATGTCCACGTCCGCGTCCCTTACTAGATGTTTTTCTCATTGTTATGGTTCACCACAACAACAAATATATTATTTGGCCCAATGTATTGTATTCAAATTCAGCGGGATATAAATTTGAGGCCTAGTATTTAGGCGCTGGGTGACCGGTATGGATTTAGTGACAGAATTAGACTTGGAAATGCACAGAAGCGTGTGTGTGTGAAGTTATTCTGAATGACCCAATGTGCACCTTGAATATTATATACCCTTTTAGGGATAGATTTCAAATAGCTCTGATATAGCAGAAACCACTAAATTATGAAATTGCTAAATTGGGAATTGTACTTCAACCCAGAACAAAAAATGTGCTTTGACGGACACTAAATATCTTGCCCAGCAACAACAGTACAGCGGTGGGTAACGAGAGATTTAGAGGGAATTAAATTTGAGGCCTAGTATTTAGGCGCTGGGTGCACCGGTATGGATTTAGTGACAGAATTAGACTTGGAAATACACAGTAGCGGGTGTGTGTGAAGTTATTCTGAATGACCCTATGTGAACCTTCAATATTATATAACCTTTTTGGGATAGATTTCAAATAGCTCTGATATAGCAGAAACCACTAAATTATGAAATTGCTAAATTGGGAATTGTACTTCAACCCAGAACAAAAAATGTGCTTTGACGGGACACTAAATATCTTGCCCAGCAACAACAGTACAAGCGGTGGGTAACGAGAGATTTAGAGGGAATTAAATTTGAGGCCTAGTATTTAGGCGCTGGGTCACCGGTATGGATTTAGTGACAGAATTAGACTTGGAAATACACAGTAGCGGGTGTGTGTGAAGTTATTCTGAATGACCCTATGTGCACCTTCAATATTATATACCCTTTTTGGGATAGATTTCAAATAGCTCTGATATAGCAGGAACCACTAAATTATGAAATTGCTAAATTGGGAATTGTACTTCAACCCAGAACAAAAAATGTGCTTTGACGGGCACTAAATAACTTTCCCAGCTACAACAGGACAACGGTAACGAGAGATTTAGAGGGATTTAAATTTGAGGCCTAGTATTTAGGCGCTGGGTGACAGGTATGGGTTTAGTGACAGAATTAGACTTGGAAATACACAGTAGCGGGTGTGTGTGAAGTTATTCTGAATGACCCTATGTGCACCTTCAATATTATATACCCTTTTTGGGATAGATTTCAAATAGCTCTGATATAGCAGAAACCACTAAATTATGAAATTGCTAAATTGGGAATTGTACTTCAACCCAGAACAAAAAATGTGCTTTGACGGACACTAAATATCTTGCCCAGCAACAACAGTACAGCGGTGGGTAACGAGAGATTTAGAGGGAATTAAATTTGAGGCCTAGTATTTAGGCGCTGGGTCACCGGTATGGATTTAGTGACAGAATTAGACTTGGAAATACACAGTAGCGGGTGTGTGTGAAGTTATTCTGAATGACCCTATGTGCACCTTCAATATTATATACCCTTTTTGGGATAGATTTCAAATAGCTCTGATATAGCAGGAACCACTAAATTATGAAATTGCTAAATTGGGAATTGTACTTCAACCCAGAACAAAAAATGTGCTTTGACGGGCACTAAATAACTTTCCCAGCTACAACAGGACAACGGTAACGAGAGATTTAGAGGGATTTAAATTTGAGGCCTAGTATTTAGGCGCTGGGTGACAGGTATGGGTTTAGTGACAGAATTAGACTTGGAAATACACAGTAGCGGGTGTGTGTGAAGTTATTCTGAATGACCCTATGTGCACCTTCAATATTATATACCCTTTTTGGGATAGATTTCAAATAGCTCTGATATAGCAGAAACCACTAAATTATGAAATTGCTAAATTGGGAATTGTACTTCAACCCAGAACAAAAAATGTGCTTTGACGGACACTAAATATCTTGCCCAGCAACAACAGTACAGCGGTGGGTAACGAGAGATTTAGAGGGAATTAAATTTGAGGCCTAGTATTTAGGCGCTGGGTCACCGGTATGGATTTAGTGACAGAATTAGACTTGGAAATACACAGTAGCGGGTGTGTGTGAAGTTACTCTGAATGACCCTATGTGCACCTTCAATATTATATACCCTTTTTGGGATAGATTTCAAAGAGCTCTGATATAGCAGGAACCACTAAATTATGAAATTGCTAAATTGGGAATTGTATTTCAACCCAGAACAAGAAATGTGCTTGAACGGACACTAAATAACTCGCCCAGCTACAGCACTAGGGACAGATTTAGCTGGATATAAATTTGAGGCCTAGTATTTAGGCGCTGGGTGACAGGTATGGGTTTAGTGACAGAATTAGACTTGGAAATACACAGTAGCGGGTGTGTGTGAAGTTATTCTGAATGACCCTATGTGCACCTTCAATATTATATACCCTTTTAGGGATAGATTTCAAATAGCTCTGATATAGCAGAAACCACTAAATTATGAAATTGCTAAATTGGGAATTGTACTTCAACCCAGAACAAAAAATGTGCTTTGACGGACACTAAATATCTTGCCCAGCAACAACAGTACAGCGGTGGGTAACGAGAGATTTAGAGGGAATTAAATTTGAGGCCTAGTATTTAGGCGCTGGGTCACCGGTATGGATTTAGTGACAGAATTAGACTTGGAAATACACAGTAGCGGGTGTGTGTGAAGTTATTCTGAATGACCCTATGTGCACCTTCAATATTATATACCCTTTTTGGGATAGATTTCAAATAGCTCTGATATAGCAGGAACCACTAAATTATGAAATTGCTAAATTGGGAATTGTACTTCAACCCAGAACAAAAAATGTGCTTTGACGGGCACTAAATAACTTTCCCAGCTACAACAGGACAACGGTAACGAGAGATTTAGAGGGATTTAAATTTGAGGCCTAGTATTTAGGCGCTGGGTGACAGGTATGGGTTTAGTGACAGAATTAGACTTGGAAATACACAGTAGCGGGTGTGTGTGAAGTTATTCTGAATGACCCTATGTGCACCTTCAATATTATATACCCTTTTTGGGATAGATTTCAAATAGCTCTGATATAGCAGAAACCACTAAATTATGAAATTGCTAAATTGGGAATTGTACTTCAACCCAGAACAAAAAATGTGCTTTGACGGACACTAAATATCTTGCCCAGCAACAACAGTACAGCGGTGGGTAACGAGAGATTTAGAGGGAATTAAATTTGAGGCCTAGTATTTAGGCGCTGGGTCACCGGTATGGATTTAGTGACAGAATTAGACTTGGAAATACACAGTAGCGGGTGTGTGTGAAGTTATTCTGAATGACCCTATGTGCACCTTCAATATTATATACCCTTTTTGGGATAGATTTCAAATAGCTCTGATATAGCAGGAACCACTAAATTATGAAATTGCTAAATTGGGAATTGTACTTCAACCCAGAACAAAAAATGTGCTTTGACGGGCACTAAATAACTTTCCCAGCTACACCAGGACAACGGTAACGAGAGATTTAGAGGGATTTAAATTTGAGGCCTAGTATTTAGGCGCTGGGTCACCGGTATGGATTTAGTGACAGAATTAGACTTGGAAATACACAGTAGCGGGTGTGTGTGAAGTTATTCTGAATGACCCTATGTGCACCTTCAATATTATATACCCTTTTTGGGATAGATTTCAAAGAGCTCTGATATAGCAGAAACCACTAAATTATGAAATTGCTAAATTGGGAATTGTACTTTCAACCCAGAACAAGAAAATGTGCTTGAACGGACACTAAATAACTCTGCCCAGCTACAACAGCACTCGGGGTACGAGATTTAGATGGATATAAATTTGAGGCCTAGTATTTAGGCGCTGGGTGACAGGTATGGGTTTAGTGACAGAATTAGACTTGGAAATACACAGTAGCGGGTGTGTGTGAAGTTATTCTGAATGACCCTATGTGCACCTTCAATATTATATACCCTTTTAGGGATAGATTTCAAATAGCTCTGATATAGCAGAAACCACTAAATTATGAAATTGCTAAATTGGGAATTGTACTTCAACCCAGAACAAAAAATGTGCTTTGACGGACACTAAATATCTTGCCCAGCAACAACAGTACAGCGGTGGGTAACGAGAGATTTAGAGGGAATTAAATTTGAGGCCTAGTATTTAGGCGCTGGGTCAACGGTATGGATTTAGTGACAGAATTAGACTTGGAAATACACAGTAGCGGGTGTGTGTGAAGTTATTCTGAATGACCCTATGTGCACCTTCAATATTATATACCCTTTTTGGGATAGATTTCAAATAGCTCTGATATAGCAGGAACCACTAAATTATGAAATTGCTAAATTGGGAATTGTACTTCAACCCAGAACAAAAAATGTGCTTTGACGGGCACTAAATAACTTTCCCAGCTACAACAGGACAACGGTAACGAGAGATTTAGAGGGATTTAAATTTGAGGCCTAGTATTTAGGCGCTGGGTGACAGGTATGGGTTTAGTGACAGAATTAGACTTGGAAATACACAGTAGCGGGTGTGTGTGAAGTTATTCTGAATGACCCTATGTGCACCTTCAATATTATATACCCTTTTTGGGATAGATTTCAAATAGCTCTGATATAGCAGAAACCACTAAATTATGAAATTGCTAAATTGGGAATTGTACTTCAACCCAGAACAAAAAATGTGCTTTGACGGACACTAAATATCTTGCCCAGCAACAACAGTACAGCGGTGGGTAACGAGAGATTTAGAGGGAATTAAATTTGAGGCCTAGTATTTAGGCGCTGGGTCACCGGTATGGATTTAGTGACAGAATTAGACTTGGAAATACACAGTAGCGGGTGTGTGTGAAGTTACTCTGAATGACCCTATGTGCACCTTCAATATTATATACCCTTTTTGGGATAGATTTCAAAGAGCTCTGATATAGCAGGAACCACTAAATTATGAAATTGCTAAATTGGGAATTGTATTTCAACCCAGAACAAGAAATGTGCTTGAACGGACACTAAATAACTCGCCCAGCTACAGCACTAGGGACAGATTTAGCTGGATATAAATTTGAGGCCTAGTATTTAGGCGCTGGGTGACCGGTATGGATTTAGTGACAGAATTAGACTGGGATATGGCCAAAAAATGAACAGACTATTGCTGGTTAAATGCACTTGGTGTGACAGCTTCACCCTGATGTAGGCTTTAGCCAAAAAACAACCACACCATTGAGGGTTAAATGCACTTGGTGACAGGCGCAGCTTGCCCCTGATTTTGTATATGGCCAAAAAATGAACAGACTATTGCTGGTTAAATGCACTTGGTGTGACAGCTTCACCCTGATGTAGGCTTTAGCCAAAAAACAACCACACCATTGAGGGTTAAATGCACTTGGTGACAGGCGCAGCTTGCCCCTGATTTTGTATATGGCCAAAAAATGAACAGACTATTGCTGGTTAAATGCACTTGGTGTGACAGCTTCACCCTGATGTAGGCTTTAGCCAAAAAACAACCACACCATTGAGGGTTAAATGCACTTGGTGACAGGCGCAGCTTGCCCCTGATTTTGTATATGGCCAAAAAATGAACAGACTATTGCTGGTTAAATGCACTTGGTGTCACAGCTTCACCCTGATGTAGGCTTTAGCCAAAAAACAACCACACCATTGAGGGTTAAATGCACTTGGTCGCAGCTTGTGCTGGCGCACCACAAGACACAAAATGGCCGCCGATCACCCCAGAAAAATGAGACTGACAAACGGTCTGTGCAGCCTAAAAACAGTGAGCAATTGAGGATCAGCAGCTCAATGATCCACAGCTGCAGATCGATCAGTTAATCAAGTCCTTTGGAGGAGTTAATCTGCCTAATCTCGCCCTACTGTCGCAGCCGCAACCTCTCCCTACGCTAATCAGAGCAGAGTGACGGGCGGCGCTATGTGACTCCAGCTTAAATAGAGGCTGGGTCACATGGTGCTCTGGCCAATCACAGCCATGCCAATAGTAGGCATGGCTGTGATGGCCTCTTGGGGCAAGTAGTATGACGCTTGTTGATTGGCTGCTTTGCAGCCTTTCAAAAAGCGCCAAGAAAGCGTCACAAAAGCGCGAAGAAAGCGACGAACACCGAACCCGAACCCGGACTTTTACGAAAATGTCCGGGTTCGGGTCCGTGTCACGGACACCCCAAAATTCGGTACGAACCCGAACTATACAGTTCGGGTTCGCTCATCCCTAGTGATGAGCGAAGTTATGAAAAATTGGTCTGTTTCGCCGATTTTCACAAAGAAATTTGATTTGTGTCAAATTACTTTATCATGAAGTGCATTTTTTTTGTATGTAGCGTGTGCAACAACAGGGAACGCCACCCCTCTCCCCCTCAGTCATCGAAACCCCTCAGATGCCACGTTGTTCGCTGATCACAGCATCTGAGATTAAAATTAAGGCCTTTTTAACCACCTCCCGACCACCTAACGCGCCGATGCGTCCGGGAGTTGGTTGATTTACTCCTCCTAGACGCATCGGCGCGTCATCTCGCGAGACGCGAGATTTCGTCACAGCCGGCCCGCGCATGCGCATCGCGGGCCGATTTTTATTTCGTCAGCAACCTGCCGGCCAATGATCGCGGCTGGCAGGTTGATGATTTTTAAAAAAAACAATCAGAGGCCATATATCAGATCATATTTGTAAATATGATCTGTTATATGGCTGGCCTGCTCCTCTGCTGGTTCTTTTCGTCGGTTGGATCCAGCAGAGGAGCAGGCTACACAGTGAGTACACCAAACACCTCATACTAGCCCCAGATCACCCCCCTGAACCCCTATTAACCCTTTGATCACCCCTTTGATCGCCCCTGTCAATCACTAGTGAAAGGAAAAAAGTGATCAGTGCAAACTGTCACTTTTTTTTCCCACTGGTATTGACCGTTAGGTTTTAGGTATAGTTTAGGCCCCTTGGTTAGGTAGTTTAGGGATCAGTTAGTGCCCAGCCCACCGCACCGCAGTCCGTTATTCGCTGATTAGCGTATCACTAATCAGCATTTGTACTTTTATAGTATCTGGAAGTGATCAAAACTGATCACGGTCAGATCTATAATTGTATTAGTGTCACTTTAGTTCTCCCTCCACCCAAAACGCAGTTTTTGCCCGATCAGGCCTGATCGGTCGCCCACACCCGCCCCACCGCAGTGCCAAAATATTATTTTTTTTTTATCGCTGCACATTCACTTTACACGCACTGCGGCGATAAAAAAATCAGTTTTG